>NC_056728.1:328559960-328764960 GCF_019279795.1 Protopterus annectens
CACCAAAAAGGCTTTTAAGCATATTAAAAGAAAGTAGAGGTATAGCCAGTGAAAATTAGGGGGCTGGAGGGAGGGTAACCAGGACTGCAACAGTGAATACACTCGAACATCTACATTTATGGTAAGTGTACATAACTGTATTATGTTCTTCATGTTTCACTGTTGCAGTCATTATATTTGGGTAGATTCCCAAAGCTATGGATGGGAGGAGGAGTTTATACAGCATTATGGCCAGCTATAAGGCCTTGCAAGACAGCAGTGGCAAAGCCAGCTCTGGATTTACAGAAAATTGGTAAATGATAATGCTTGGTGAAAGCATGTACAGAACTCCAGGTAGCAGCTTCTAGAATATCCCTGGTAGGAACACCTCTGAGAAAGGCTGCAGAAGTAGATGCAGCCCTGGTGGAGTGAGATCTGATCCCCTGAGGGATAGGTTTTCCATGGTACTTACAGCAGAAATTAATGCAATGGCTTATCCATTTAGAAATTGTTTGTTTTGAAATAGCCTTCCCCTCTGCCCCTGGAGCAAATGCTACCAGCAATTGTTCAGATTTTCTTTGAGATTTAGTCCTGTCCAAGTAGAATCTAAGTTGTCTGTGTACATCCAATGAATGAGCAATCCATTCCCCTTTGTTCTGTGGATTGGGAAAGAAGGTTGGCAAATGAATGGACTGATTAAGAGCCACACTGGAAATCACCTAGGGCATGAAGGATGGATTGGTCCTCAGAGATACTCTGTCCACATGAAAGATGATGAAAGGCTCCACTGCCATAAGGGTCTGTAATTCGGATATCATTCTAGCTGAAGTGATTGCTAAAAGGAAGGCTGTGTTCCAAGAAAGAAATTTTAAGTCTGCAGTAGCAGCTGGCTCGAAAGGTGGTACAGTGAGCTTCTCCAAAACAAAGTTAAGGTCCCAGGCAGGGGTAGGAGCTCTCCTGGGTGGTCTCAAGTTCTTTGCCCCTCCGAGATACTGCTTGAGCAGGGGATGAGAGAAGATGGGTGGTTCTGTGTTATAGTGAGCTGAAATAGCTGAAGCATGGATTTTAATAGAGGAAAAAGACAGGCCCTTGTGAAGCATCTCAATTAAGTATTGCAATATCTGAGGTAAATTGGGCGTTGCTGTGCTCATCCCTAAAGATTGGTTCCAGGCACATAATCTTTTCTATTTGTCAGCATAAGATTTTCTAGTACTAGGCCTTCTCGCCACCAAGATGACATCCATCACAGGTTTGCTGAGGGATGATGAGGGTGAATTTACGTGATTAGCCAGGCTGCAAGGTTCAATGTTGGAAACTGAGGGTGCAGAATTTAGTTCTCCTGCTGAGACAGCAAGGAAGGGGTCTGAGGCAGGTGTCATGGAGATATTTGTGACACACTGCGCAGGAGTGGGTATCAGTGTTGGCGTGGCCATTCTGAAGCAATCAGAATCATTCTTAGTTTGTCCAGTAGGACATTTAGCAGAACTTTGGAGAGCAGAGGCAGAGGGGGAAAGGCGTAGACTGATAGGTTTTTCCAGCTGAAGGACAGAACATCCACTTTCCAGGCTTCTTTGTGGGGAGTTCTTGTGCAAAACTTGTCCAACTAGTAGTTCTGGGGGGAGGCAAATAGATCTATGTCTGGGCTCCCCCATTTGCTTGTCAACATGTTGAAAATCCATGGTTCCAGTTTCCATTCGTGTGGATCCATGAGATTTCTGCTTAGTCCATTTGCCAGTGCATTAAATTTTCCTGGCAAGAATTGAGCTTGTAGGAGCACTTGGTAGCTCAAGGCTGTGTTCCACAATGCTATGGCTAGTCTGCAGAGGGGGTAAGAATGTGTACCCCCCTGCTTATGTACCACATAACTGTGGTGTTATCCGTCTTTACCATTAGTTGTCCTGGAAAAATGTAGCCCTTGAAGGCTGACAGAGCATTCTGTACAGCTAACATTTCTTTTTAATTGATATGTAGGTGCATTTGATTTTGGTTCCATTTGCCCTGAATGCACTTCCCTGCCAGGTGAGCCCCCCCGCATGCATAGTCTGATGCATCTGTAGTTAGGGTTTGGGCGGCAGGGGGTAGTGTGAATGACAGTCCCTTGTTTTGGTGGCAGGCCTCTGCCCATCATAGGAATTCCAGGCGTAGGCAAGGTATGATAGAAATCATTGTTTCCAGGCTGTGACAACGCTGACTCCATAGACTTTTTTTTTAAGTACCACTGTAATTTCCTCATATGTAGTCTTGCATATGGAATTAGTTGAATGCAGGAGGCCATGAACCCCAAGGCTTGCAGTATTTGTCTTGCAGACAGCAGGGTTTTTGTGGCCATTTGTTTGAAGTAAGTTACCAAATACGTTTGCTTCTCTGGCGTGAGGAAAGCCATCTGGGCAGTTGTTTTCAAGCTTGCACCCAGGAATGTAATCTGTTGAGAGGGTACCAGTTGTGATTTCTTTTTGTTTATGGTGTACCCCAGACAAGTTAGAACCCTTTTGACAAATGCCAGATGATTTAGAAGTATGCCCTGATTTTCTGCCTGAATTAGACAATCGTCCAGATATGGATATATTTGAATATTTCTTTGCCTGCAAAATGCAATAACTGGAGCCAGGCACTTTGTGAATACCCTGGGGCACAGTAGACAAGCCAAAGGGCAGTGCAGAGAACTGATAATGCCAGTAGCCTGCTTTGAAGCATAGGTATCTTCTGCAAGATTCCCTGATTGGGATGTGCAGGTATGCTTCTTTTAAATCTAGAGTTGCCAACCAGGCATCTTTGCTTAGCATAGGAAGTACCTGGTGAAGAGTCAGCATCTTGAATTTTGGAATGTCCAGAAAGGTGTTTACAGTAGACAGGTCCAGAATTGGACGCCATGATTTGTCTTTTCAGGGTACCAGAAAAAGCCTGTTATAGAAACCTTGTCCCTTTTTCTCTTCTGGTACCGGTTGAACAGCCCCCATGTTTAAGAGGGAAAGTACTTGTTTTTGAGCCTCTGTCCACTGATTTGGGGGCAAGTCTGGCCACCCGTTTGGTGTTCACAATGTGTGGAAATTAAATCTGTATCCCTGGGACACTATATTTAAAACCCATTTGTCCTGGGTTATGAGTTCCTAGTTCTTTGCATGAAGAGCAATCTTTTCCACCAAAGGGGCGGCTAAAAGGTAAGTGCTTGTTAATTTTAAAAGGAAGTCATTGAGATTGTTTACCATAGGGGAGTGTCTTGTTATTTCCAGATTTGGAAGTGGAGGCCCCCCATTCCTTAGTTCTGAGAGTCCCCTGGGACTGAAACCTGGTGCTTTTGGTGTGTCTGGGTTTGGCTTGAGAGGATCTGGAAGGAGCTGGAAAAGACCATCTCTTAGTAGGCCAGTGCCTACTAATCTTGGAGGTTGCACTTGTAAGAAATCTTTAACAGTTTGCACAGATTTAGCTTTATCTTCCATCTTTTTTAGAACTTCTTCAGCCTTATTGCCAAACAGACGGTCCTGATTTAAAGGAGCAGCCAACAATTTTGCTTTAATATGATCAGGCAAAGATTGCTCCTTAAGCCAAGCATGCCTTCTAAACACAGACCCAGTAACAGCAGCCCTGCTGGAGGCCTCTAAAGAATTAAAACCACATTGCAATGTATGTTTTCCAACTTGTTCGGCAGAATGCAATAAGGCCTGTAAATCTTTATTTTCCACACAGTCAGGAATCAACATCATTTTCTGTTTAAGCAGTCCAATAATATGCTGTTGGTATTTTAACATATGAAAAGTACAGTTTTGTACCTACCATAAATGTAGATGTTCGAGGATCCACATTGCTGCAGTCCTAACTATTGGGTAGTCCGCTGTCCAGTCGGCCCGAATACCAAAGTATATGGCTGACGTCGGTCACGGCGCATTAGACTGACGTCAGTACGTCAGGGTACTAATGCGCATGACCGACGTCATATCCTCAGTCTTTTCTTGCCCCAGATGTCAGAAGACCCTAAAAAGACAAGGCCAAAACCAAAACACACCAAACATACCTGCACCAAAAATATATACAATATATACAAAGGTACCAGAATATAATCACACCTACACAACCACCCCTAAACTCAGAGGGGAAGGAGGGAGGGTAAATTGGACTGCAGCAATGTGGATCCTCGAACATCTACATTTATGGTAGGTACAAAACTGTACTATGTTCTTCATTCCACATTGCTGCAGTCCTAACTATTGGGTAGAATCCCAAAGCAGAGGTAAGGGAGGCTGGCAAATCATAAGGAAGCAGGAGCTGATAACATGCCTTGCAAAATAGCTGTGGCAAATCCAGCCCTAGACTTAGAGTAGAGAGGAAGGTGGTAATGCTTAGAGAAAGTATGCACTGAACTCCAAGTAGCTGCCTCCAAAATATCCTTAGTTGCCACCCCCCTTAGAAATGCTGTTGAAGTGGCAGTAGCCCTAGTGGAATGAGGCCTAATCCCAGCTGGAATCTCTTTGCCATGATGGGAATAACAAAAGGCAATGCAAAACCCAATCCACCTAGAAATAGTTTGTTTTGACACAGGCTTGCCCTGCGAACTCAAAGCAAAAGAAACAAACAACTGCTGAGACTGTCTAAAATCCTTAGTCCTGCTTAAATAATAACGCAATTGCCTGTGTAGATCTAAAGTGTGCAAAATCTTTTCCCCTTTATTTTGGGGATCTGCATAGAAAGTAGGCAAATGAATAGTTTGGTTTAAAGCCACACTAGAAACCACCTTAGGCATAAAGGAAGGATTAGTACGTAATGATACCCTATCCCTATGAAAAATCAAAAAAGGCTCAACCGCCATAAGGGCCTGCAACTCAGAAACCCTTCTTGCAGAAGTAATGGCCAACAAAAAAGCAGTCTTCCATGACAAGTATTTCAGGTCAGCAGTAGCTGCAGGCTCAAAAGGTTGTAGAGTAAGTTTCTCCAACACAAAATTGAGATCCCAAGCAGGAGTAGGAGCTCTACGTGGGGGTCTTATATTCTTTGCCCTCTAAGAAATTGCTTGAACAAAGGATGTGAAAACAATGGTGGGTCACAATCATAGTGAGCTGAAATTGCTGCAGCATGAATCTTAATGGAAGAGAAAGACAAACCTTTGTCCAATAACTCAGTAAGATATTGAAGAGCCACACTCAAATTAGGCTCCGAAATCTCCAAATTCTTTGCTGCAGTCCAAAATAAAAATCTCTTCCATTTTTCTGCGTACACTTTCCTTGTACTAGGTCTTCTGGCTTCCATAATCACATTTAAAACTTGTTGAGGAAGTTGAGACCTGCTGTCTTTCAAAACAGAATATGCCAGGCTGTTAGATGAAGAGTTTGAAGCTTGACATTGAGCAGATGACCGTCCCTCTGAGACAATAGGTGTGGAATCAAGGGTAAAGGCCATGGAGGCTTCCTTACCAGACTCCTCAGTAATGGGTACCAGTGCTGCGAGGCCAATCTGGAGCTATTAAAATCATCCTTGGCTTGTCTTGTCTGACCTTTAGAAGCACCTTTGGGAGAAGAGGCAGAGGTGGAAAAGCATACACATGAAGATTTTTCCAACTGAAAGAAAGAGCATCCACTTTCAAAGCTGTGTGATGAAATCCCTTCGTGCAAAACTTTGGCAGCTGGTGGTTTAGTGGAGAAGCGAACAGATCTATGTCTGGAGTTCCCCATGACACTGTCAATTTTTGAAATACATGAAGATCCAGTTTCCACTCGTGGGGATCCATGATTTGTCTGCTTAACACATCTGCTAAGGAGTTCTGTGCTCCCGGCAGAAACCTTGCCTGAAGAGTTAGTTGCAAGCTGAGCGCAGTCTCCCATAAAATCATTGCTTGCCTGCACAATGGGTAAGAATGTGTTCCTCCTTGTTTGTTGATGTACCACATGACAGTTGTGTTGTCTGTTAGAATCAACACCTGCCCTGGAAGAAGTAACTCCTTGAAAGCCATTAATGCAAACTGGACTGCTAACATCTCTTTCATGTTGATATGTAGATGCTGTAGTCTGGCAGGCCACTTGTCTTGTATCCACTTTCCATCTAGATGAGCTCCCAAGCAATGTCTGAGGCATCTGTCGTTAGAATCTGACTTGCCTCTGGCCGGGTCACAGAGAGTCCCTTGTTTAGGTGACATTCCTGAGCCCACCACAAAATTCCTTTTGAATGCAAGGTATTATTTGAATGACAGTGTCCAAATCCTGGCAGTGCTGTGTCCATAGATTTTGAGATACCATTGTAGCTTCCTCATATGCAGTTTGGCATTGGGAAGCACCAGAATACAAGATGCCATGAACCCTAAGGCTTGAAGGACTGTCCTTGCAGTCAGCCGGACTGAAGAGATAATTGATGGAAGTAACTGGAAAGATTCTTTTGTTTGTCCGGGGTTAAAAAGGCCATCTGGGCTGCTGTATTCAGTCTCACACCCAGAAAGCACATGTCTTGAGAGGGTACTAGACTGGACTTTATTTCGTTCACAGAATACCCTAGGCATCTTAGCACTGCTATGACATATTCCAAATGCTGTAGAAGGTCTTCCTTTTCTTGAGCCAGAATCAGGCAGTCGTCCAAGTAAGGATAGATTTGAATTCCTTTTAGCCTGAAGTAAGCTATCACTGGAGCCAGAACCTTTGTGAATACTCTGGGCAGTAGATAAGCCAAAGGGCAATGCAGAGAACTGATAATGAGAATTTCCAGCTCGAAAACGCAGATACTTTCTGCAACTTAGTCTTATAGGCACATGAAGGTAAGCTTCCTTGAGATCTAAAGTTACCATCCAGTGATCTTTGCCCAGCAGAGGTAAAAGCTGTTGTAACGTCAACATTTTGAACTTTGGAATGTCCAGATAAGTGTTGAGGATAGATAAATCCAAAATTGGTCTCCACGTGTTCCCCTTCTTTGGTACTAGGAACAGGCGAGAATAAAATCCTAGGCCCCTTTCTGGCACAGGAACTGACTGAATGGCTCCTATTTGGAGCAACAGAGAAATTTGCTTGAGCCTCTGTTCTTTGTAGAGGAGGAATGTCTGGCATGCCTTTGAAAGGAGGCAAGGTATGGAAATAAAACCTGTAACCGTGGTGAATGATATCCAGAACCCATTTGTCTTGGGTAATTAAATCCCAATTTTCTTTGAAAAGAGACAGCCTTCCTCCTAGAGGTGCCGCCAGGCGAGAATGTACTGGCAGCTGAAAAGGCAGGTCATTGGGTCTGCTTACGAAAGGACTGACCCCTGCCCTCACCAGAAGTCTGAGCAGGTGAACTCCCTGTCCTAGGCCTAAAAGAACCTTGAGCTCTGCCCCTACCACGTCTAGACCTTCCCTAGACTGGGAATCATAAGCAGGATAAGTCCACCCTTAGTAGGCCAATTTCTACTAAACTGGAGGCTGCACCTGCAAAAATCCTTAACAGTTTGCATAGACTTAGCCTTGTCCTCCATTTTCTTTAAAACTGCTTCCACAGGCGAACCAAACAACACATCAGACTGTAAAGGAGCATCCAAAATCCTTGTCTTAACATGCTCAGCTAAGTTCTGATCTCTCAACCAGGCGTGCCTCTGAAGAACAGAACCAGTGGCAGCCACCCTCGAGGAGGCCTGCACAGCATCAAAACCACACTGCAAAGAATGCTTTCCCACTTGTTCAGAAACATGAACTAAATCCTGCAGCTCTTTACACTCAATACCTTCAGCCAGAGCATCCACCTTAGACTTCAATTGTGAAAGGAGATAATTCTGATATTTTAACATATGAAACTGACAATTCAACGCCCTCATGGCTAAAGTGGAAGAAGTGTACACTTTCTTTCCCCATCTATCCAAAGCCCTTGCCTCTTTATCAGGAGGAACAGGATTTTTAACCACAGAAGCCTTCACACCTTTAGGCCCCTGAGAGACAGTTTCTGGGTCCGCCCTAGGACTCTTAAAAAGATACTTATGGGCTTCAGGCACCCTATAGTACCTATCCGGTTTAACTGGGGCAGGAGGCAAAGAATCAGGATTTAGTGAAGCCTCTGCAAAAACATCTTCTACAACATTCAGAACAGGAGGTATAGCTAAAGGCCTATGCTGGGGTAAACACAAGAATTCTCTAAGCCTTTTCCTGGAATCAGAGAAATCTTGACCTTCCCATTTAAAATGCTCCCTCATGGAATGCAGGGTCTCTGAAAAGAAAAATCCTCAGGAGGCGAAGCTGAAGGAGTAGAATCATCCACATCAGAATCAGAATAAGGAGGATACTCCTGCAAGTCCTCAGCAGAAGACTCAGAAGCCTCGAACATTGCTCAAAACTCTCAAACTCAGGTTCCACCCTAGGCCTCTTATCAGGAGGGGCATAGAACCTCTAATCATAGTAATCAAATCCTCTGCCATTTTAGCATATGCTTCTTAGGCAAAGACCCTGAAACACTTGGAGAAACCCCACAGAAGCTAAAGTAGGCCTGCCTCTTAAAGAAGCCTTGGCAACAGAAGGCGAGGCCCTAACCACCTTAGGAAGAGAGGGAAGAACAGCCACCTGAGAAGCCCCTTCAGCCTGGCCTACTTCCTGAGAGGACACATCCTGCAACAATAAAGTTTCTCCCTGAGACTCCAAAGAAACTCCTGGCAGTACCTCCGGCTCCACTGAGCCCTCTAAAGAACCGACGTCCGGGACTGTCGGTTCTTCTCCTCTAGGCTTCGCTGCTTTGTCCTTGCGCTTTTTGGCTGAAGCGGCGCCGGAGCATCCGGCGGCATTTTATAATTACAACGCTTCCCAAACACTAACCTGGCACAGTCTAACCTTCTCTTAATAGTGCGTTTGTTAAATCTAGCACAAGAGCGGCATCCAACAACGTCGTGCTCAGGCCCTAAACAAGGTATACACAAAGTATGGTAATCCCTATGAGGTATCTGTTTCCCACAAGAAATACAGTTATTCACTTTTTCTGACATCCGGTTAAATACTGAGGCAAGAAAAAAACAAAATATTCCCCAACGGGGTACTTAGCCAACTTTGATTCGGTCTGAAACTCTGACTTCAGAAACTTTCAGAACGCCAACCTGCACTCGCAAAATTGCTTCTGCATCGGACCATGCGGCAAAAAAAGACTGAGGATATGACGTCGGTCATGCGCATTAGTACCCTGACGTACTGACGCCAGTCTAATGCGCCGTGACCGACGTCAGCCATATACTTTGGTATTCGGGCCGACTGGACAGCGGACTACCCAATAGTTAGGACTGCAGCAATGTGGAATGAAGAACATCTGGCAGTTTAAAGCCCTGATTGCCAAAGTTGCAGAATTATAAACCTTCTTACCCCATCTATCCAGCGCCTTGGAGTCTCTTTCAGAAGAGGTAGGATTTTAGCAGTAGAAGCCTTAATGCCCTTGGGTCCCTGAGAAATTGTTTCTGGATCTGCAACAGGATTTTTGAAAAGAAACTTGTGGGACTCAGGAACCCTGTAGTATCTGTCAGGTTTACTAGGAGCTGGAGGCAGGAAATCAGAGGCCATACTGGATTCCGAAAACACATCATCAACAATGTCTAGTACAGGAGGTATAGCCAAGTGCCTATGCTGAGGTAGGAGAAGGAAATCTCTAAGCCTCTTTTTTGAATCAGAAAATTCCTGACTTTCCCAGTGGAAATGCTCCCTTAAGGTATGTAAAGTTTACCCAAAAGAAAAATCCTCAGGAGGGGAAGCAGAGGGAATGGAATCCTCTGCATCAGAATCCTCATAAGTAGGTATGGACAAATCCAGGTCATTAGAAGAATCAGAAGAAACAAAAACCTGATCAGAGGAGTCATAATCAAGCTCAGCCCTAGGCCTCTTAGAGGGGGGGGGTTGACTACCCCTGATTACAGTAATTAGATCTTCAGCCATTTTGATCATTTGTTTTTTAGGCATAGGGGCCTGAACATGTGGCCTGGGCATCAGTTTTTTAGACATAGATCGAGATTTAGGCCTTAGTAATGAAGGTGGAGTCAATTTAATATGCAAGTCTGTAGGCCTGAAAACACCCTCAGAAGCCGGTGCCTGCACAGCAGCTCCAGACCCATCCAAGAGACATCCGCGGGTTCCATAGGTGAAGCCTCTCACGGCATACCAGACTCCGAATGGGTCTCAGTAGAGGCCTGCAAATCAGAAGTAGCGGGTATCGGGGGCTGCAAAAGCACCTCACTGAGTACCGGCGAACTGGCGACTGGCTTAGGAGAAGCGTCATTGGGAGTTTTGGACCTCGGCGGCCTGTCTCTGTCTTTATCTTTGCGTTTTTTCAGAATCCTGGTAGTCTGATGACTAACCAATGACATTTCTGGATAATTAAACCGAGAACCGAAATATTTAGATGCAAAAATGTTCCGACGACGGATAGTGCACTGACTAAATAAAGCACAAAACCGACAGCAAGGTACGTCTTAGTCAGGACCTAGGCAAGGAATACAGTACAAATGAAAATCTTTGTGAGGTATTTGCTTTCCATAAGTAATGCAATTAACTTTTACTGACATCAGTAAGGAGCAAGAAAAAGTTTTAAGTTGAAGACTTCGGATCTGAAACTCGAAAACGAAAATTTCATGAGTCGGACAACCAGCACTTGCGAACTGCTTCTTCTTCGGGCACCGCACGGCAAGAAAGACTAATGTAATGGCGTTGGATGCATGTTTTATACCCCTGATGACCTGACGTTATGGAAGAAGGGACAGCAACCGGACGCAGGACCCAAGACTTTGTTAATCAGGCCGACTGAGGGCAATCTGCCAGCAGATTACCCTGATGTAACGACTGCAACAGTGAAACACGAAGAACATCCATCATTCTAGAAAAACTCTATCTGAATAACTGAACTTTTCTAATCTAACTGGAGAATACTGACCCTTATCTACTCTAACACAACAGCAAGGCAAAGGTAGGCTTACAGTTTTTGGTGAGTTCTCTTTTCTTCGGGTATCAGTGCACAGCACCATAACTGACTGCTGCTCTTCGCGAACTGCCCAGTACTTGACTAACTGTACAACTTAACAGTTTCAACTGTCTAATTTTAAAAATAACAGTCAACTGTTCAAAGTTCTTTTTTCCTTTCAATCAGCTGTTCAAATAATCACCTAGTAACCAGAAACATTCTAATGACATCACCTTTGGTTCAGCTGATTTTCCCCAGTACTTTAGAATCTCTCTCTCAAACATATGCAATTAAAAATGTATCAAAATACTGACAGACTTTAAACAATCTGTTTAAACAGGAAAATACTCAACATTTAAAAAACATATTTACATTTTCACAATCAGACATGCTGGCATACAATGCAAGTTAATCTGAGAATATACACAAATCTCCTGCCAGACATACTAACACAGATGAAAGTGTTTTCATTTTCTTCACAATCGTCATCAACTCCCATTTTTCTATATGGGGTTGGGGTGTTGTGTTAACTATCGCAATCTCTCTCGAGTCAATGCCACACTCCCGCCTGAATGAAACAGATCTTCTCACACACAATCCATCCACCCCTTTGCTGAACACCCTCATTTCCTCTTACCTTCTTCCTGTCTGTCCCAAATCTTCACCAAATTGTGTTCTGCCTTCCTGCACACATGCCCAAGCCAACATAATCTGTTCTCTTGACCTTTTCTGCAATTGGAGCTACTCTGGCTTCTGATCTTATGTCCTCTTTTCTTTTTCTGTCCCACAGTGTGCATCCTACCATCCTTCACAGGCACTTCATTTCCATCACCTCTAGCTTCCTCATCTGCTCTGCTTTTACTGCCCAGGTTTCTATATCATACAGTAGTACTGGTCTTACCACTGTCCTGTACACTTACTTTTTATCTTCTTTGGCATTCTTCTGTCATACACTGCAGCAGATACTCTATGCCAGGTGGCTGTAACCCCTCTGATTCTAGCTTTGACCTCTTCATTCAGACTTCCCTTCTCATCAATAACCCCTCCCAGATACCTGAAGCTATTAACCTGTTCCACTGTCTTATCTTCTACCTCAATTCTCACCTGCTTCTGATTTCCCCAATTAGCCACCATTACCACTGTCTTATCTATACTTAGTTACATCCCGTGTGCCTTCAGCAAAGGATTGGGGAATAGAATGCAAAACTGAAGTTCTTGCTCAAAGTCTGTCTGTAATACCACATTGTCTGCATACAACAACTTTTTGAATCTGTCCCCACCAACCTGTTTGCTAATGTAGTCCATCACCACTCTGAACAGCAGTGGTCTCAAAGCTGAACCCTGGTGCACACCCACTCCCACTGGATCCCCTCTATGAGACTGAACACTGTTTATACTTGAGTCATTGGGTCCTTGTATACAGCCTGCTCTAAGTCTAGCAATGTTTCTGGGACTTCAAACTACCACAGTACTGCCCAAATCATTTTCTTGGGACCTTGTTATATGCATTCTCCAAGGCTAGGAATGCCCAGTTGGACTCTTTCCTCATTTCTAGCTTCTTCTCAACTATCTGTGCACTGCAAACATCAGGTCAGTTGTGCTGCATCCTAACCTGAATCCAAACCTCTTATTTCCCATCTTACTTTCTATTACTTTGTGTTTGTGTATCCATTTATCAATCACCCTCACCAGAACTTTCATGCAATATGACAGGAGTTTGATGAATCTCCCCTTTGCACTTGTATACTAGCATAAGTATGCTTATTCTCCAGTCATCTGGGATATGCCTTTCTCTCCACACTGCTATGAGTACCCTCAGGAGCCATTTCTCACCTATCACACCCAGTATATTTATCATATCTGCTGTGACCTCATCTGGGCCTGCTGCTTCCCCCAACTTCATTTTCCTTAGTGCTATTCTCACTTCTTCTAGGGTGGGCTCTTCTTCTTCTTCTCTCATCTTAGGCTGTTTCTGGGGAAATACAGCTTCTGTGGGGATTTCCTCATTCAGAAGCTGCTAGAAGTACCCTTCCATCTGATTTGGATGTCCTGTGGACTGGTGAGCAGGTTGGTGGTTGCATCCCTTATGAAGGTTGTCTATATGTTTATCTTTCTTTGTCTTGCAATCTGATATAGTTTCTTTGTGCCACCTACTGAATCAATTTCCACATGCTGGTAGAGTGCCTTTGATGCCCTCTTCTTTGCTACTACATCTCCTTTCTTACCTTCTATGTTAGCCAACCAGTATACCTTCCTAGCTTGGTTCAGCTTTTCTATCTCACAACTTTTCCTGCAATCTTTCTTTCTTTTGATGACTTCTGCATTCCACCATCAGTTTTCCTTATGTACCATATTTCTATACCTGGCTTAGCCACCTATTTCTTCTGTAGTCTTCATACATGCTGTTTTGAGGTGTTGTCATTCTTCTTCAACTCCACCTATGTCCTCCTCTTCTTGGAATGCTAGAGCCCTGAGTAATTCCTTGAACTGTTTTACTTTCTCTCAAGTCAACTTCCAGGTCTTCAGCCTGTTCTATGTTGATCTTAGAATGTTCTCTAACCATTGCTTGCAGCTGACTGTGGCAACAGATGGTTTATGCTATGCAGAAAGTTTCACTTGGGATGGCTTTGCAGTCACTGATTCTATGCCAGTGCCCTTTCCTTTACCTACATCAGCAAGAACAAGGTTATGACATAAATAAAACATGGTTTACTGTACCCACTGAATGACATCTACATTCAATCCCAGTACTGCTATCAAACTATCATATTAAGACATTTATAAATTAACATTAAGTTTCCTCTTGGCAATCTACGCACAAATGAAAAGACTTGACATTTTAGTTTTTCTTGATAATGAAACTTAATACTAATAACTTTTTTCTTGGTAAACATGTGTTACCCTCTCTCAAGTTTCTTTAAATGAGTTAGGCTGTAAATCCGTAAAACTGATTTATAAAGCGGAATCATCACTATGACCTCTCTTAGTTAATACTTCAAGATACCCTTCAATAACCTATATGCCTTCCATAATATACTTGCATGCTTATCAAATATTAATTCCAAGTTAATTTGTATTCCCAAATCCCTAGTGCCTTCACCTACAAGGATTAAACCTTTGTCCACTGCATATGGGTATCTAGGTTTTCCTTTACCAAAATGAAAAGTGTACATTTCTGTATTAAACTTCATTCCATTAGTAGTCCATTCAAAAAGTGTGTCCAAAATATTTGCGGCTTTTTCTGATTAACGGTATTAACTATACCCCGAATTTTTGTATCAGAGTATTTATTCTTGCAAACTGATGGACTATTAATGAATTTAAAAATAAATACACCAAATAATGGCTGCAATGCTGATCCCGGAGGAACCCCAACAATAATGACCACCTCCTCAAAAAGGCAATTTCTAATACGAGCACTACATTACATTCAGCTCCAACTTTACTTCTCTCTCTCCCCCCTCAACCTTTCCTCAGACAATATCATCAAATATAACTCCCCCTACTATCACTAGGGAACAGGTCCTTAATGCTCTCTCTAAGACCAAGAACACTGCATCAATGGGCCCAGACAATATCCCAGGATGCCTTCTAAATAGCATGAAACATGACCTATTATGGCCTCTGGAATTACTAATTGACTCCCGTCTCCAAATAGGCTTCGTGCCTCATGAATGGAGAAAGGCAATGGTCATCCCTCTGCACAAAGGTGGGCCATCTACAGACCCACAAAAGTTCACTAGTTTTACATGTAAAACCATGGAAAGAATTATCATGGAGATGATCAACACAGATATAGTAAACCTCCAGAAACTGTACCCAACCCAGTTTGGATTCGTCAAGGGCAGATCATACCTACTCAACCTGGTGGACTTCTTTGAGAAGGTCACCAAAGCAATGGATGAGGGCAAAATTGTTCACACTGCCTACATTGATCTGGCCAAGGCATTTGACACAATATCCCACTCGGGCATTGTTGACAAACTCAAGAGGTTAGGTACAAACCCGTATGTCACCCGGTGGATAGCCAACTGGCTCAGAGACAGAACCTAGGAACTAACCCAATTCAACTGCATCTTGGACAACTGCATGGGGAAATGGAAATTCATCCCTGGTTTGGCACCTATGTCTCTAATGGACACATGTAACCTGTAAATGGTTCATCTCCCAGTCCCATGTTTTCACTTACCAAGGGTAGCAAAACTTGTCAGAGATTTGGGATGCACGGCTAGACTTAAAAAGGCCCTTGTGGTCATTAGCTTAGTAAACACTTATGAACAAATTCCTCCCTTTAACCAATATTAAAACAAATAATCACAAATGTATTAATTTGAAGGGATCTCATAGCTTCCAAAAAATCGCAGCATGTGGGACACTACTGAATGCTTTTGCATAGTCCAGATATCAGCAGATATTTCTTAATCTAATGCACACACTATAGGTGAATAAAAATTAATCAAGTTGGTTTAACAATTATATCCTTTAATTAACTCATGCTTATAAATATCCATCTTCACACCAATTCTAATTGGTAATTTACTGAGGAGCCTTTCATAGCACTTAACCAGAATGCATGTTAAACTTATTGGCCTAAAATACAGTTGAAATAAGATTACAGCATTTTGAAATGTATAGACAAGAAAAAGAGTTTAGCAATAGGATTTATTAATGTTTATATGGTGCTGCAACATTAGTTATGGGCTGAAACTGATACCTAGGTAATATAATTAGTTAATTCAGTAGTGTATTGGCTGAAACTGATACCTAGGTAATATAATTAGTTAATTCAGTAGTGTATTGGCTTAAACTGATACCTAGGTAATATAATTAGTTAATTCAGTAGTGTATTGGCTGAAACTGATACCTAGGTAATATAATTAGTTAATTCAGTAGTGTATTGGCTGAAACTGATACCTAGGTAATATAATTAGTTAATTCAGTAGTGTATTGGCTGAAACTGATACCTAGGTAATATAATTAGTTAATTCAGTAGTGTAGTGGCTGAAACTGATACCTAGGTAATATAATTAGTTAATTCAGTAGTGTATTGGCTGAAACTGATACCTAGGTAATATAATTAGTTAATGCAGTAGTGTATTGGCTGGAATGTACAATTTGCAGGTCAAGAGGAAGAGCAACATTTTTTGTTGGCTGTTAAAATTGTTGCCTTTATACATTTTTTTTTCTTTTGGTAATAGTTGAGGAGAACGTTATTTCGTAAAGAAAGAAGAGAAAGGCCTTCCTTTTCTATTTTTATAAGAGATGGGTGAATATTAAAACCACAGATTAGCATACTGTTTGTACATAAGATGATTGGAAGTTGAGTTATATCTGTTAGGAATTGGTTAAAAAATAGAACACAATAAAGGAGACAAAACAGGGCTTTGTAGACCATTTTTGTTAAGGGAGAATGATGGAGAGGTACAACTCCCTGTTTTGGATTTAAGACTTTCATAGAAAATTAAGTCTTTAAATCAGTCAAGGGCTTTGTTACTCAAACCTATGGCTGCCAGAGAACTGAAGAGAAGAATATAACCTACAAGGTCTATGAAAAAAACTCATGTGAGATTTCCTTTCTCTATGTTAAAGACATCATTTCTATCTTTGTAAAAATTGAGAATTGTATTCCATGCTACAGCTAGGCCAGGAGCATTTCTATACATAGCAGATAAATGGTTGTACACTAGTTTGTCAAAGAGCTTATCTAGAGATGAAAGAATAAAGAGGACCCTGAAATAAACAACTCATTATGGTGAGGGGTAACAATGGGGAAACAGTAACTTGCTTTCTTTGAGTGTCTGTAATAATATATGCTCAGAGATTGGAATGTGGCAAAAGGGGATAACTAGATGATCAAATCACATGGAAATGAGCCAGGGGAGGTTCGGCTTGGGCATTTTCTAGCAATTCTTCAACATCTTTTGGTTCGAATGCACAAATGTAAAAAGGAAGACTATAAAGTGGTGAACCTAAGGGTATTGAAGGGAGCCTGAAAGTGAGTGGATGAGATTTATGGAAGAGAAGAACATTCTTTAAGGAAGTCAGTGAATGAAAGTAAGTTACAGAAGGCCACAAATAGTTCTACTTTCAGATTCCTGGTCATTTGATGCACAATCTATAATGCAGTCTATAATTTGATTTAGTTATTTACAGAATTTCAAGTGGCATGAAAGCTGAAGACTGCTGACATTGCAAGCAGAAGGCTTTGCATCTCCCAAAGCTTTTGTTGTTGTTTCTGTTGTGTGTTTACCTCTGTTTTCATGCCTTGGACATTGCTTCCACTGTTGCCTGTGACAGCTCTAAGTTTAAATAAAGTCTTCAGTTCCTGAGTTGCTGACCGTTTAGATCTTGTTTTTTAAAATCTAGATATGGTGGGTAAGCATTTTTGTTGTATGTAATGTAGGAAATTAGTGAACACTGATGCTCCTTCAAAGGAGTCAGAAATATTCAAGACTGGGGACAACCTGGTAGTTTGTAGCTCGAATTGAAGAGCCGACATTTTTCTGAGATTTTGAACGGAACTATATAAGATTTGTGAGGGATTTACTGAATGGAATGGAAATTTTGGAAGCAATGTCAACTGTAACTAAGAGCAAGGAAAGAGTAGTGATACAGGAAATGATGACTGGTAGTTTAGTAATATGAAGTCACTGAGAGACTGGTTATTAGTCTTAAAGTTAGGTCTGGTGGAACTACCTATTTGCATGAGCTTTCGTTCTGTAAAAATATTACTAACGTCATGACTTAGTGCCTTAACATTAGTCTGCTGGGTCCACCAAGTACATCTGTGTTTTATAAGGTCTAGAAACATATGTCAGTTAAGAAAACATTGCTAACACATGTCTGGGGATATTGGGGGGGGGGGGGTAGATAAAGCAGCAGTAAAGCAAGTTTTTCAATGGAATACTGACACTGAGCCACTTTGGGTTATGATCTTTGGATGAGCTTGCTTGTGTTTTGATGTGAACATTTAGATAAGACTGATGAAGAAGGGTTTCCCCACCATGTATTTTAGCTGGTCAGTTGTTGGTGAAAAGGTGGGGAAAATGTGGTAATATAAGTTAAAGGGATGTCATCCTTAAACCAGTACACTGCTACACCAATTTATAGTATGAGTGAATGTAACTGCTCTAGTTTATTTCTTATACAGCTGGCATTAAGAGTGCACATTTAGTTGGCTGGAATGGCTGGCGTATAAATGGGAGAATGTGGAAAGATGGGTGGAATACAGTGGTGGGAGCTCAGTACTGGATAACTTTCAACACTGTTTTCCATAAGCAAAATAAGTAGAAATGGAGAGAGTCTAGACAGCAATTCTGAAAATGTTCTTAAAAGGAGACTAGGGAAAGACTTTACTTTCTACGGAAGGACTGTACAACAGGATGTCTGGCTTCCAGCAATACAGAAAAAGGAGTGCTATGAAAGACTGAGTTATTATACAATATGGGGGTGCTTTATTGAGGTTTTCACAAAACAAGTAGGCCACTTTTGTTGAGGTGTATTGGGGTGGGCAGAGGATTAACAGTGGGCTCTGTGTTGTTAGATGAAGGAAACATAAGTATGGTTAACAGTAAACAGGTGGTAAGAATTTTTTATTTTATTTTGGGTAAGAAGAAGTATTGTTGGTAAATGGCTGAAAACAAAGGAGAAGAGGTTTGGAGGCAGTTTTTAAGTGAAATAATTTTACAAGGACATGGTTCTGGGTAGTATATGCAAAGGCACGAGAATGAATGAATGAAGAAATGAACTGTGTTTCTATATAAATTCCTTAAGGAAAGAAACTTTTACGTGAAATACATAATTGGAATACATGCCAAGAAATACTGTATATATGTTAGAAGGAGATACAGGTAATTGAAGTATGAATAAATGGAAAAGGTTAGGAGGAGTCCTCTGGTTTTGCCATACATCGGTGGAGTGACTGTGCAGCTACAAATCTAAGTGTAGACAGTGTGGCAGGGAAAAGGGATTAGGAGAGAAGTGAACTGGTCAACATTCCCTGGTATCAGTGTGAGCCAGCCATTCTTTGCCTGCACTGATGGCCCTGGTGAGTTTGGCCGTGTGGTAACAGGAGAAAGATCTATGAAGGAAAAAAGAGAGAAAATATTTTAAACAGTCAACTGTAGTAAAAGACAAGAAAATAGAACAACATAAAACTACTTATTCTTTTAACATGACTGCTAAAACAGAGTAACAGCAGTAACCTGGTCCACATATCCACAGTAACAATAACTACAGTGGTGGCTGGCAACTTCAAAGCAAGACGAAATTTAAGAGACAAATTAAAACACACAGGGGCATATAAATGGGTCAGGACTATACTAGAGCAGGGTAAACTTTAGGTATATATAGATGCATATATACACACATGTATGTGTATGTATATGTGGATCACCTACACTAGAACGACAGCATAAAACACCAACACCTACATAGTCGACACCACATGGTCGACAATCGAAACACCGAAAACGTAATTACTGCACAAACAGGAAAATAAAATTTCCATTTTTGTGCTATCAGGGGGCTGCACCCCCCCGTACCTTTAATATACCAACTCCAAGATCGCACTACAGTGCAGGAATGGAAATCTTTCCATTCCGCACTACGGAGACATACTGTTTCCCCATTTTCGGCATTTTGATTGTCGACCATGTGGTGTCTGCCTTTTCAGCTGTCGTTCTTCTGTAGGGGACTGGTATATGTATGGGTGTGTGTATGTATATATATATATATATATATATATATATATATATATCTACATCTATATATATATCTATATATCTATATATCTATATATCTATATATATATATATATATATATGGTACTACTTCAAAACATCAAATGAATTCCCCATAACATTAAATCACAAAACACTGAGACCATAACACCGAAAACCCAAAACTCACAATGACGAAAACACAGAACACTGAAATTTTACATCACAGCATTCCAGAACATCAAAAAAGTACAGTTGTGTACACTTACCATAAATGTAGATGTTAGAGTGTATTCACTGTTGCAGTCATCACATTTGGGTTATCTGCTTGCAGTAGCCCTCAGTCGTCCTGATTATCAAAGTCTTGGGTCCTGCATCAGTTGCTGTCTCATCTTCTGTGGCGTCAGGTAGTCAGGGGTATAAAGCATACAGCCAACGCCATTACATCAGTTTTTCTTGCCCCAGATGTCAGGTGCCCCCCTAATGGGAAGCAAATATATTTATATATATATATATATATATATATATATATATATATATATACATACATACAAGGTTATACCTCCAACAAAAAAGCAAATACATCAAAAAACTTTTAAGCATAGTAAAGGAGAATAGAGGTATAGCCAAAAGAAGTCAGGGAGCTGGAGGGAGGGTAACCAGGACTGCAACAGTGAATACGCTCAAACATCTATATTTACGGTAAGTGTACACAACTGTACCATGTTCTTCATGCTTCACTGTTGCAGTCATTACATTTGGATAGATTCCCAAAGCTAAGGATGGGAGGAGGAATTTAGATAGCATTAGGACCAGCTATAATGCCCTGCAAGACTGCAGTGGTAAAGCCAGCTCTATATTTAGAGAAAATTGGCAAATGGTAATGCTTGGTGAAAGTATGTGCAGAACTCCAGGTAGCAGCTTCTAGGATGTCTCTGGTAGGGACACATCTGAGAAAGGCTGCAGAGATAGATGCAGTCCTGGTTGAATGAGGTCTAATCCCCTTGTGGGATAGGTATTCCATGGTGCTTACAGCAGAAATGAATGCAATGCCCTATCCATTTAGAAATGGTTTGCTTTGAAATAGCCTTCCCCTCTGCAAATACCACCAGCAGTTGTTCAGATTTCCTTTGATGTTTAGTCCTGTCCAAGTAAAATCTAAGGAGTGCAGTATACGTTCCTCTTTGTTCTGTGGATTACAAAAGAAGGTTGGCAAATGAATGGATTGATTAAGAGCCACACTGGATACCACCTTGGGCATGAAGGAGGGATTGGTCCTAAGGGACACCCTGCCCGCATGAAACATGATGAAAGGCTCCACTGCCATAAAGGCCTGTAATTCAGATACCCTTCTTGCTGAAGTGATTGCTAAAAGGAAAGCTGTTTGCCAAGAAATGAATTTTAACTCTGCAGTTGCAGCTGGCTCAAAAGGAGGAAGAGTGAGTTTTTCCAGTACAAAGTTAAGGTACCATGCTGGAGTTGGTCTTAAGTTTTTGCCCCTCTGAGGAACTGCTTGAGCAGTGGGTGAGAAAAGAGGGGTGGTTCTGTGTTGTAATGAGATGAAATGGCTGAGGCGTGAATTTTGATGGAGGAAAAGGAAAGACCCTTGCGAAACATCTCAGTTAAGTATTGAAGAATCTGAGGTAAATTGCGTGCTGCTATGGCCATCCCTTGAGTTTGGTTCCAGGCAAAGAATCTTTTCCATTTTTCAGCATAAGATTTTCTAGTACTAGGCCTCCTTTCCTCCAAAATGACATCCAGCACTTGTTTACTGAGGGATGGTAATGGAGAGACTAGGTAATTAGCCAGGCTGCCAGGTTCAGGGTTTGAAGTTGGGAGTGCAGAATCTGGCTCTCCTGCTGTGACAGCAGGTTAGGGGTCTGAGGCAGGTGCCATGGGGCTAGCTGTGACACATTGCTCAAGAGCGGGTACCAGTGCTGGCGTGTCCAGTCTGGTGCAATCAGTATCATCCTTGGTTTGTCCTGTCTGATCTTTAGTAGTACTTTGAAGAGGAGAGGTAGAGGAGGAAAGGCATAAATTGACAGATTTTTTCCAGCTGAAGGACAGAGCATCCACTTTCCAAGCTTGTTTGTGGGGAGTCCTTGTGCAGAATTTGTCCATTTGGTAGTTCTGGGGGGAGGCAAACAGGTCTATATCTGGGCTCCCCCATTTGTTGATCAACATACTGAAAGTCTTTGGTTCCAGTTTCCATTTGTGTGGGTCCACAAGATTTCTGCTTAGTTCATCTGCCAGTGTATTTAGTTTTCCTGGCTGGAATTGAGCCTGTAGATGCACTTGGTAGCTCAAGGCTGTGTTCCACAGAGCCATAGCTAGTCTGCAGAGGGGGTAAGAATGGGTACCCCCGCTTGTTTATGTACCACATAACAGTGGTGTTGTTTGTCTTTACCATTAATTGTCCTGGAAGAATGTGGTCCTTCAAGGCTGTCAGAGCATTCTGTACAGCTAGCATTTATTTTTGATTGATATGCAGGTGCATTTGACTTGGGTTCCATTTGCCCTGAATGCACGTCCCTGCCAGGTGAGCCCCCCCATGCATAGTCTGATGCGTCTGTTGTTAGGGTTTGGGTGGCAGGGGGTAGAGTGAGTGGTAGTCCCTTATTTTGGTGGTAGGCCTCTGCCCACCAAAGGAATTCTAACCGTATGCAAGGTATGATAGGAATCAATGCTTCTAGATCCTGAGAATGTTGACACCACAGGCTTTTTAGATACCATTGTAGTTTCCTCATATGCAGTCTTGCATATGGAATTAGTAGAATGCACGAGGCCATGAACCCCAAGGCTTGCAGTATTTGCCTTGCAGATAGCAGGGATTTTGTGGCCACTAGTTTGAAGTAAGTTGTCAAATGAATTTGTTTATCTGGCGTGAGGAAAGCCATCAGGGAAGTTGTGTTCAAGCTTGCTCCCAGGAATATAATTTGTTGACAGGGTACCAGATGTGATTTCTTTTTGTTTATGGTGTACCCTAGACAAGTTAACACCTTTTGTACAAATGCCAGATGATTCAGAAGTATGTCCTGGCTTTCTGCCTGAATTAGACAATCGTCCAGGTATGGGTATATTTGAATATTTATTTGCCTGCAAAATGCAATGACTGGAGCTGGGATCTTTGTGAATACCCTGGGCACAGTAGATAAGCCAAAGGGCAGTGCAGAGACAGTACAGTTTTGTACCTACCATAAATGTAGATGTTCGAGTGTATACACTGCTGCAGTCATTACACTTGGGTTATCCTGCCGTCAGGCGGTCCCTCAGTCGGCCAGAGTTCCAAAGCCTTGGTCCGGCGTCGGTTGCTGTCGCTTCTTCCCTGACGTCAGTGCGCCAGGGGTATACAAGATGCAGCCGATGCCATTTTCTTCAGTTTTTCTTGCCACAGATGTCAGGTGCCCCCAAAAAGGTAGGCAATGTAAATTGCTAATAAAACATACACAAGAAAAGCAATCAAAAACTTTCAGTTACCAGCAAATACTCCCCATAGGTAGCAAAGGGTAGAAGGCTTAGTTAAGTACCAGCAAGTAAGAGGGGAAGGAGGGAGAGTAACCTAGACTGCAGCAGTGCATACACTCTAACATCTACATTTATGGTAGGTACAAAACTGTACTATGTTCATTGTGTTACACTGCTGCAGTCATTACACTTGGGTGGCTGGTTTTATAAGGGATTAGGGGTGGCTATAAGGCCCTGCAGCAATGCAGTGGCAAAGCCAGCTCTGGAATTAGAGTAAAGAGGCAGATGGTAATGCTTGGTGAAGGTACGTACTGCTTGGTGAAGGTATGTACAGAACTCCAAGTTGCTGCTTCCAAAATGTCCTTGGTAGGTACTCCTCTGAGGTAGGCAGTTGAAGTGGCTGTTGCCCTGGTGGAATGAGACCTAATGCTGTTAGGTACAGTTTTCCCATGGTGTGTATAGCAGAAACGTATACAGTGCCCTATCCATTTTGAAATGGTCTGTTTTGAAATGGCTTTTCCCTGTGCTCCTGCAGCATATGCTACAAACAATTGCTCAGTTTTCCTGAAAGCTTTTGTTTTGTCCAAGTAGAAGTGTAACTGCCTGTGTATGTCCAAGGAATGCAGAAGTCTCTCCCCTTTATTCTGTGGATTTGGATAAAAAGTTGGCAAGTGAATAGTTTGGTTTAGAGCCACACTTGATACCACCTTTGGCATAAAAGAAGGGTTTGTTCTTAAAGACACCCTGTCTTAGTGGAAAATGATGAAAGGTTCCGCTGGCATTAGTGCCTGTAATTCTGAAACTCTTTGTGCTGAGGTTATTGCCAGGAGCAGAGCAGTTTTCCAAGAGACATATTTTAAGTCTGCTGAGTTAGCTGGCTCAAAAGGAGGTAAAGTTAATTTTTCCAAGATGAAGTTGAGGTCCCAAGTTGGAGTTGGTGCTCTACGGGGCGGTCTTATGTTTTTAGCCCCTCTGAGGCACAGTTTTAGCAAAGGATTAGAAAAAAATTGATGGGTCCGTGTTGTAATGAGCAAAGATGGCAGAGGCGTGGATCTTAATGGATGAAAAAGAGAGGCCTTTGTCCAGCATCTCAGTTAAGTATTGTAGTATCTGAGGAATATTTGGGACAAGAGGGTCAAGACTGTGATCCTGGTTCCAGGCACAGAATCTCTTCCATTTATCAGAATAGGCTTTCCTGGTGCTTGGCCTTCTGGCCTCCAGAATGACGTCCATAACAGCTTTGGAGAGAGGCATTGCTTGCTTGACTAAGGAATCTGCCATTCAGCCAGGTTTAAAGTCTTGAGCTGGCTGTGAAGTATCAGACTGTTTTGCTGAGTCAGAAGATATGGGATTTGAGGCAAAATCCATGGTGGACCTTGTGCTAAGTTCTTTAAGATTGGGTACCAGTGCTGGCGTGGCCAGTCTGGGGCAATCAGGATCATCTTTGGCTTTTCTTGCCTGTCTTTTATGAGTACCTTTGAAAGCAGAGGTAGTAGTGGGAAAGCATATACTTGTAGGTGTTTCTAGCTGAATGAGAGGGCATCCACTTTCCATGCTTGTGGGTGGTAAGTCCTTGTGCAGAATTTCTGTAGCTGGCAGGTCATTGGGGATGCAAACAGATCTATGCCCAGGCTCTGATGCAAACAGATCTATGCCCAGGCTCCACCATGTTTGGGTTATCATTCTGAATATTTGTGGATATAATTTCCACTCGTGCAGATCCATGATGTTTCTGCTTAAGTCGTCTGCCAGTGTGTTTTTCTCTCCTGACAGGAATTGTGCTTGCAGATGAACTTGATAGGTTAGAGCTGTGTTCCACAAGGTCATGGCTTGTCTGCAGAGGGGATAAGAGTGAGTGCCCCCTTGCTTGTTTATGTACCACATAACTGTGGTGTTGTCTGTCTTTAGTACTAGTTGCCCTGGATGCAGAAGGTCCTTGAAAGCTATAAGGGCATTTTGTACAGCTAGCATCTCTTTTTGATTGATGTGAAGATGCCTTTGTTCTGCGGGCCACTTGCCCTGAATACATTTTCCTGCCATGTGTGCTCCCCAGGCGTAATCCAAAACATCTGTTGTCAGTGTTTGCCTGGCTGTGGGTTGAGTGAAAGGCTGTCCCTTGTTGAGGTGACAGGCTTGAGCCCACCATCGAAACTCCTGTTGAAGGCAAGGAATAAGTGGTATTACTGTTTCCAAACTGTGACAGTGTTGAGACCAGACACTCTTTAGGTACCATTGTAATTTCCTCATATGCAGTCTGGCATATGGAATTAGTAGTATGCAAGATGCCATGTAACCCAAGGCCTGCAGAATTTTTCTTGCAGGGAGTTGGGTCTTTGTTGCCATCAATTGGAAATATTGAGTCAGTTGTCCTTGCTTGTCTGGCGTGAGATAAGCCATCTGGGCCATTGTATTTAAGCTGGCACCCAGGAATATTATCTCTTGTGAAGGCATTAGTTTTGACTTTTTTCATTTACTGTGTTGTTGTTGTGTCTTTCGGCTTTTCCCAGTTAGGGGTCGCCACAGCGGAACTCCGGTCCATTAATGATTGGCAGTAGATTTTTACGTGCTGGCTTGCCGGGCCTAATGCACAACCTTCAACGAAGGAACGTCCATTCAAGCATGTTGCCACACAAAAGATGGTCTAACTGAGAATCGAACAGGCAACGTCTAACTGTGAAGCGACAATGCTACCGCAGCAGCACCACCGCAGTGTTTTTTTTTCATTTAATGTGTACCCTAGGCAAATTAGCAATCTTTTTACAAACGCCAGATGCTTTAAAAGAATGTCTTTGCTCTCTGCTTGAATAAGGCAGTCGTCCAAGTATGGGTAAATTTGAATTCCTTTTTGTCTGCAAAATGCAATTACTGGTGCCAGGCATTTTCTAAAGACCCTGGGCGCAGTAGATAAGCCAAAGGGCAGTGCAGAGAATTGGTAATGCATTGAACCTGCTTAGAATCTGAGGTATCTTCTGCAATTTTGTCTGATAGGGACATGCAGGTATGCCTCCTTGAGGTCCAAAGTTACGAGCCAGGCTTTCTTGCCCAGCATGGGAAGAAGCTGCTGTAGTGTCAACATTTTGAATTTTGGAACATCCAGGTAAGTACTTAGAGAAGAAAGATCCAGAATGGGCCTCCAGGCTTTGTCCTTTCTGGGAACCAGAAAGAGTCTTGAGTAAAATCCTTGTCCTTGCTCCTGTGTTGGTACCTTTTGAATAGCTCTCATGACCATGAGTGCTGTAATTTGTCTTTGAGCCTCTGCCCATTGATTTGGTGGCAGATTTGGCATTCCTTTTAACCTTGGCAGAGTGTAAAAGTGGAACCTGTAACCTTGAGATACAAAGTTGAGAACCCATTTGTCTTTGGTGATCATATGCCAATTGTGACAGAAAAGTGCCAGTTTTCCCCCCAAGGGAGCTGCCAAGAGAGAAGTGTTTGGCAGCTGTAGTGGGAAGTCACTGGGGCTGTTTTTTATAAGGTAGAGGCCTGTCTTCCCCTTCTTTCTGGGTTGAAGCACCCCATTGTCAAGGCCTATAAGGTCCTTGTGGTTGACCTCTGCCTCTTGGACATCTGTATCTGCCCCTTTGAGGTCTATCTGTAAATGGAAAGGACCAATTATTTGTTGGCCAATTTCTGCTGAATCGAGGAGGCTGAACCTGTAAGAAATCCTTCACCGTTTGCATAGTTTTGCCTTATCCTCCATTTTCTTTAATACCTCTTCTGCCTTAACTCCAAATAAAACACCCTGCTGCAAAGGTGCATCCAATAATTTTGCTTTAACATGATCTGGTAAAGTCTGCTCTTTTAACCAAGCATGTCTTCTAATGACAGACAGGCCTCTACAGGAGGCCTCTAATGAATCAAAACCACATTGCAAAGTATGTTTTCCCACTTGTTCAGCTGCATGCAACAAATCCTGCATTTCCTTATAGTTAGGAGGATCTGAATTTGGAAGCATTTTTTGTTTTAACTTACACATCAAATATTGCTGATATTTAAGCATGTGAAACTGGCAATTTAAGGCCCTCATTGCTTAGGTTCATAGGTAGATACTAGGCTATCTGCCCTAGGGCATTTATAAGCCTAGCCAGAGTGTATTTGGCTTCCGCCTCCTTATTAGATTAGCCTACTGTACCTCTGTAAAGTAGGGCACAGAAGGTACCCTTTTAAGATTAGTTTACTGTGCCTCTGTCTAGCAGGGACACAGGAGAGATCCCAGGGGTGAATTTGCGATTTCCCATCCACGCGTCCAAATTTCGCTTGAAGAGGGTCAGCGAGGGGCTATGTCTAACATGAATTGGGATTCTATTCCAGAGTAAGGGGAGCCTTTGGAAAATGAATCTGTCCCTCCAGCATGTCCTATTTATTTTTGTGCTGAGGTTAGGTCCCTGGAGTGTGTAGCTCTAAGGGACTTGGATTTTTTGAGGTGGAGCATGTCCATTAATTCTGGGTGTGACATGGCTTTGTACGTCAGGCATAGATCGCCTCTGAGTAGGCGGTAAGCAACTGAGTAGAGCTGGAGTTTCTTTAGTCGAGCTGCATAGGACATCTGTTTGTAGCCCATGATCCTCTTGGTGAGGTACTTTTGGGGTCTCTCCAGTTGCTGCAGGTGTCGGGTAAGGTACATCCCAAAAGAGGCATTGTATTCAATTATGGGCCTGATGAGTGACGAGCAGAGAGGCACAATGACCTCTCTTGATCTAGATGCGAACCCTTTCGTGATAAGGTGGGCTATATAGAAGGTCTTTCTAACCACTTTGGCAACGTGATTATCAAAAGAGAGATTACTATCTACGTTGGTCCCCAAATCTCTAATTACTTCTTCCGTACTTAATGGATTGCCACCTATGCGGTAATTTGTGGGCAACTTGTTTTTCCCAAAGGGGATGACTATGCACTTTTTAGCATTTAGCTTGAGGCCGTGGCTCTGGCACCAAGCATCCATCTCTGTGAGACCCTTTTGGAGAATGCTTGTGTCAGCTGGAGATTCGATTATGGCCCCCAGTTTGCAGTCATCTGCGAACTTTGTCAGCCATAATCCCCCCGTGTTAGCCTGAACCTCAGAGAAGTATATACTGAACAAGAGAGGTCCCAGAACTGAGCCCTGTGAGACGCCACTTGGTTTGGATTCGGACATGGCACCTGCGATTCTTACCATGTGGGTTCGATCTCTGAGCCAGTTTGCAACCCATCTTGTGATATAGGGGTTGATATTTAAGCTGGTAAGCTTATTTATGATGCCCGAGTGAGGTATTGTGTCGAAGGCTTTTGCGAGATCCAGGTAGGCTGTGTGGACTACCTTGCCCTCATCTATGGCTTTGGTAACGGTTTCAAAGAAATCAAATAGATTTAAGAGGCAAGATCTGCCCTTAAAGCCGAATTGGGTAGGGTCCAGTGTCTGGAGGCTCACAATGTCTTTGTTTATGAGTTCCATGATAATACACTCCATAGCTTTACAGACCAGACTAGTCAGGCTTTTGGGGCGATAGTTTCCGGGGTCCGTTGTGGCACCACCTTTGTGGAGTGGGACCACTGTAGCTGTACGCCACTCTTTGGGTACATATCCTGTAGTAAGGCTAAGTTTGAACAGTGACAATGTGAGGGTTCAGTTCTTCTTGGAACTCGTGTAAGACACAGCCTGGGACACCGTCCGTTCCCATAGATGTTGTGTTTTTTGCTTTGGAGAGGGCAGCTTTCACCTGTGCATCTGTGATGTCAGGGAGGTTACATTCAGTTGGGATAGGCATTTGCTCCTTTGGGGGGGAAGGGGGGGAGAAGTTTGCGCTGAATCTGTTTGCCAGGATGTTGGCTATGTCTGTAGGTTCGGTATATTTTGTACCGTTGCGCAACAATTCAGAGCATATCTGGGAGTTTCCGCCCATGTTTCTGACATAACTAAAGAAGGCCTTGTGATTATCTTTAGTGTCTAGGGCAATTTTTCTTTCGAAACTGGCCTTTGATGATTTTATGAGGGATCGAAGTTTTTTGCTAATACTGATCAGAGATGCCTTCCCTTTTTGAGATTTTGCTCTGTCATGTAGTAGCTTCCTCCTTCTGTTGTATAGCTTATTTATGGCCGGGGTCCACCAGACCGGTCTCCTGTTTTTGGAGGAGTGAGTCTTGGTTTTATTTGGGATAGCACAATCCATGCATTCCTGCAGGTGCTCATAGAATGCATTTGTAAAGGATTCTGCGGATTGGGCTGTATTATCCCCTGGCCCAGGGGCTTTGAAGGATTCCACCTCAGCCTTGAGAAGTGCAAAGTTGGCTTTGGAGAAATTCTTTACAGTGATTTCCTTGGCTGGGGATGGGGACAGGATATGGATGTCCAGGGAAATTTGTTTATGGTCTGATCTTACCAATGAGGGGTTTACCTCTGGTGTGGAACATAGAGTCCCCAATGTTGGTGATGACCAGGTCCAATATGTTGTTCCCTCTTGTGGGAGTGGTGACCAGTTGTTCCATTGCGTTAGAGTTTATAAATTCAAGGAACCATTGGGCGAGGGTGTTTGGGCTTGAGTAGTTTTCCCAGTCAATGTTTGGGTAGTTGAAGTCACCCAATAACATAGTGTTTGGAGAGACCTTCATATTCTCCAGTGTTCTCAGGAATGCCAAGTGGGGTTCCTGTAATAGGGAGGGTGTTCTGTAGCAGGCTACAAACTGAAAGGCAGTTTTGCCCGCTGTTAGTTGCACATGGATGGTTTCCAATACTTCGTGCAGTGCCACTAACCTGGAGGTGTAGGTATCTTTGATGAATATAGATACTCCCCCTCCTTTTGTGCTTTGGTCCGAGTTTTGGGGCCGAAACGTATGGTATGACTTATAACCTGGTAGTGCTGGGGTGCTCTCAGGAGTCTTGAAACAGGTTTCTGTTACTGCACAGACATCGATTTCCTCCATACTGAGGAGAGTCTCGAGTGCATGCATCTTGAGGTTTAGACTTCTGGCATTGAGTAGCATTACCTTTAGTTTTTTTATCTTTGGGTTGTCTATGGAGGTGGGTTTGTCCCTTGAGCCTTGCCTAAAAAAGGCACTATGGGGGTGGCAAGAGCCTTGGCCAGTATACGAAAGCCTAAGGGTGACAGGTGCAAGCCGTCCCTAGCGAAGCAACGTGGCTTGTCGAGCATGTCATCCCAGGCTGACAGACACTGGATCCCCTTTGAATGACACCAATACTTTAGCCAGTTGTTGAAACTGATCATTTTGTCTTTATACTGTGGCATAATTCTTGGTGAGGGCAAGATGCTACTCAAGGTCAGGGACATACCAGCCTGGGCTACATGGTCAGAGAGCTCCTCTATGTCTCTTTTCATGTAGTCCAGGGAGGTACGTCTCAGGTCATTCACACCAGCATGGACAATGACGGAGTCATACTTGTACTTGCTTTGGAGTGACCTGAGTGCTTGCGTTATGTGGCGGATCCTGGCACCCGACAGGCAGCTTACAGTGACCTTCTCCTTGTTCAGTCTGGTGAGTGGGACGTCAGTGTGCCGGACAATAGAGAACCCTATAACAAGTGTATCTGGTGCATTGTTTGGCCTTATGGGCTGTGACTGTAAGGCACACTGACTTTGTGAGATATGTGATTGGTATTGTTGAGGGGTGGCTGCTGCTTGGATACCTGCTTAGGAGGTCTTTGCTGTTTAGGCAGATTTTTATTTAGAGCCTCAGAGTATGTTTTTTGTGTGTTTATGTGTTGGGTATGCAGATGCAATAGGTCTGTGTGAGACTGGATTTGTGGTGTGGGTGGTTACCTTTTCCTCCTGACTGACTGTGCCAGTCTTGGGTTGAGAGAGCTCTGCCTCCAGTTTGGCTGTGTAACTGCATCTCTCACATGTATTAGAGTTTGTTGGAAGGAGGAGAGGGTTGTCTGTGTACATAAGGCAATTGTAACATTGCCTCAAAATTCCCAGATTCACCAGCTGGACTGGAGAGTAACCTTGAAACTGACCCTTGGACATACCAGATTAGTATAAGGAACTGTTTTTTTACTGATCAGATTAGGGAAGGGAACTGATTTTTCACTTGATCAGGAAGGACCAATCGAGTCTAATACTTATGAGAAGTCAAGGAGGGTGTAGTGCTTTAGTTAGTTAGTGTTTCCTTATAAGAGCTGAGCAAGTGCAGAGCTTTAGAAAGAGAATTGAGTGATTACTTTGAGAGTTTGAACAGTTCTAAGGGAAAAAGTGAAGAGCAGACTTTGTGGAGCCTGGAATAGTTTAAACCTGTTTAGGCAGCGCTGCCCGACGCTGCTCAGTGCACAAAACCGCGCAAAAAGAGAGTTGTAGGGTTTTAAGAGAGAGAGAGATCAAGGAGTTTAGAACTGACCCAAAATGGCCAATAAAACTACAGCTTCTAGGTATTAACCACTCCTCCAGGGACAGGCAGGCTGTTCAGTGTTAACCACTCCCACTGGTGAGCACAGAGACTTCCCTTTAGCCCAAGGAAGCACTAGCCTTCTAGAAACTTCCAAACAGTTCAGAACAGCAAATCTGTAACTGAACTTTCTTAACTTTCAGAAAGTGGGAAAAAAGCAAGATTTTTTTTTTCCTTTTTGTTGTAGTTTAAAGGTAGCAGAGATACACAAGCAGCAAAATAATCACAACAGTGCAATAAATGACCCCACACTTGAGTGCTAGGCCAAAATCAGGTAAAATGCAGTTTTTAGAGAAAAAAAACGATTTTAAATTAAGTGCAACACAGGAAATGCAGTAACAGATGTATATACTTTCTTCCCCCATCTGTCTAATACTCTGGAATTTCTGTCAGAGGGGACTGGATTTATTGCTGTAGAGGCCTTTACCCCTTTGGGACCCCGGGAAATAGTTTCAGGGTCGGCAACAGGGCTTTTATAAAGAAATTTGTGAGAGTCAGGGACTCTGTAGTATCTGTCTGGCTTAACTGGAGCAGGAGGTAAGGAATCAGGATTTAAACTGGATTCAGAATACACATCATCCACAATATCTAACACTGGCAGAATTGCAAGGGGTCTGTGTTGAGGTAATAAAAGAAAATCTCTGAGCCTTTTCTTGGATTTTGAATAATCCTGGCCCTCCCAATGGAAATGCTCCGTCATGGTATGTAAGGTTTCCTCAAAGGAGTAGTCCTCTGGTGGAGAGGCTGAAGGAATTGATTCCTCAGCATCAGAATCCTCATAAGGGGGTAAAGAGTATCCTTGGTCTGAGGATGAATCTAAAGAGATGGACACCTGGTCAGATGAGTCATAGTCTGCATCCTGTCTAGGCCTTTTATCAGGAGGAGGGTGGGACCCCCTGATCAGAGTAATTAAGTCTTAGACCATTCTGAGCATTTGTTTCTTAGGCATGGAGGCCTGTCGTGGTGAATGTTGAAGTTGTTTCTTTGTTTTTAAAGGGGTTGTAGACATAGCAGGAGATTTAATGGTTAAATGAGTAGGTCTGAAAACACCCTCTGAAGCTGCAGGTTTGTTCAGCTACTCTGGATCCCTCTGAAGGGTTAGTCTCGGAAGGCCATAAATCTGGTGTGTCCGAAGGCCCAGCCATCTCCACGTGGGAGTCAGAGGTGGCCTGTGGTTCCAAAGAAGCAGTTGTCAGGGGCTACGAAGGCGCCTCGCTGAAAACCGGAGAACCGGCGACTGGCCTAGAAGAGGCTTCGTCGTCAGTTTTGGGCCTCGGATGCCTGTCCTTGTCTTTGCGCTTTTTGTGTATTTCGGTCATCGGTTGTTCTGAAGGCATGGTGTAATTAAATTTCCTGCCAAAATAATGTCAGGCAAAATCAAACCGACGTTTAATAGTGCGCTTGTTAAACCTAGCACAAAACCGACAACCTGTGACGTCGTGGTCTGGGCCTAGTCATGGGATACAATAAGAATGGAAATCCTTATGAGGTATTTGCTTCCCACAAGAAATACAATTATTAACTTTTACTGACATCGGTCTGAGGTAAGAAAAAGTTTCCCCGACGGGGTACTCAGCTTTTTAGAAGACTTCGGTTCTGGATTCGGAATGAAAATCTCAGTAGTCGGCCGACCGGCACTTGCGAACTGCTTTTGCTTCGGGCACCGCGCGGCAAGAAAGACTGAAGAAAATGGCGTCGGCTGAATCTTATATACCCTGGTGCACTGACGTCAGGGAAGAAGCGACAGCAACCGACGCCGGACCAAGACTTTGGAACTCTGGACGACTGAGGGACCACCTGACGGCAGGATAACCCAAGTGTAATGACTGCAGCAGTGTAACACGATGAACATCTTATAGTGTATGTAGCCTGCTTTGAAGTGTAGGTATCTTCTGCAAGATTCCCTGATTGGGATGTACAGGTAGGCTTCCTTTAAATCCAGTGTTGCTAACCAGGCATCCTCGCCTAGCATAGAATTAACTGTTGAAGAGTTAGCATCTTCAATTTTGGAATCACCAAAAAGATGTTTAAGGTAGAAAGGTCCAGGATAGGACGCCATGAGTTGTCTTTTCTGGGTACCAGGAAAAGTCTTGAGTAGAAACCTTGTCCCTTTTCCTCTCCTGGTACAGTTTGAATGGCCTTTATGCTTAAAAGAGAGAGTACTTGCTTTTGAGCCTCTGCCCACTGATTTGGGGCTAGATCTGGCCAACCGTTTGGGGTTGGTAACGTGTGGAAGTGAAATCTGTATGCTTGGGAAACTATGTTTAAATCCCATTTGTCCTGGGTAATGAGTTCCCAGTTTTTTTGGCCTGCAGAGCAATCTTTCCCCCTAAAGGAGCAGTCAGTTGAGAAGTGCTTGGAGGTTTTAAAATTAAGTCATTGAGACAGTTTACCATAGGGGGGAGTCTTACTACTCCCTGATTTGGAAGTGGGAGCCCCCCACTACTTTAGTCTTGTGCATACCCTGGGACTGAAGCCTGGGTGTTCTGCTGGTTCTGGGTTTGGACCGAGAAGGCCTGGAAGAAGCAGGAAAGGAGCAATTCTTAGCGGGCCAATGCCTACTAAATCTTGGAGGCTGTACTTGTAGGAAATCTTTAACAGGTTGCATAGATTTAGCTTTTTCCTCCATTTTCTTAAGAACCTCTTCTGCTTTGTTGCCAAACAGGCAGTCCTGACTTAAGGGAGCATCCAGCAATTTAGCTTTAACAGGATCTGGCAAGGATTGCTCCTTAAGCCAAGCTTGCCTTCTAAGTACAGACCAAGTGACAGCAGCCCTGCAAGATGCCTCTAGAGAATCAAAACAACATTGCAAAGTATGTTTTCCAACCTGTTCAGCAGAATGCATTAAATCCTGTAAATCCTTGTTTGCAACACAATCAGGAATCAACATAATTTTCTGTTTAAGCAATATGCTGCTGATACTTTAACATATGAAACTAGCAATTTAAAGCCCTAATGGCCAAGGTTTCAGAAGTGTATACCTTCTAACCCCATCTATCCAGCGCCCTGGAGTCTCTGTCAGAGGGGGTAGGATTTTTGGCAGTAGTAGCCTTAATGCCCTTGGGTCCCTGTGAAATGGTCTCAGGATCTGCAGTAGCATTTTTAAAAAGGAACTTGTGAGAGTCAGGAACTCTGTAATATCTATCAGGTTTTCTGGCAGCAGGAGGTAAAGAAGCAGGGGCCAAGCTAAATTCCAAAAAGGCATCATCAACAATGTCTAGTACAGGAGGGATAGCTAAAGGCCTGTGCTGGGGCAGGAGTAAGAAATCCCTAAGCCTCTTTTTAGAATCAGAGTAATCCTGGCTTTCCCAACGAAAATACTCCCTAGGAGTATGCAAGGTTTCACCAAAAGAGAAATCCTCTGGGGGGGAAGCAGAGGGAATAGAGTCCTCTGCATCAGAATCCTCATAAGTAGACAAGGGTAAATCCTGGTCATCAGAGGAAACAGAAATTTCAGAATTCTGGTCAGACGTGTCATAAGCAAATTCAGTCCTAGGTCTCTTAGAGGGGAAGGTTGGCTTCCCCTGATTAAAGTAATAAGGTCTTCAGCCATTCTTATCATTTGTTTTTTAGGCATAGAGGCCTGACCTGGGCGTCGGTTTTCTAGGCGTGTTTCGAGTTTTAGGCCTTGAAGAAGAAGAAGATGGCGTCAGTTTAATATGCAAGTCAGTAGGCCTAAATACACCTTCAGAAGCCGGTGCCTGCACAGCGGCTCCAGACCCATCCAAGGTAGAGACATCCGCAGGTTCCACAGTTGAAGCATCTTGCGGCATACCGGACTACGAATGGGTCTCAGTAGAGGCCTGCGAATCTGAAGTGGTGGGTATCAGGGGCTGCGAAAGCACCTCACTGAGTAGCGGTGAACTGGCGACTGGCTTAGGAGAAGCGTCGTTGGCAACTTTGGACCTAGGCAGCCTGTCTCTGTCTTTATCTTTGCGTTTTTTCAAAATGTCAGTAGTTGGATGGCTTACTGAAAGCATATCTGGATAATTGAACAGAGTACCAAAACATTTAGAAGCAAAAATATACAGACGACAAATAGTTTGTTGCTTAAATAACTGACAGCAAGGTACGTCGTGGTCAGGGCCTAGGCAAGGAATACAGTACGAATGAAAATCTTAATGAGGTATTTGCTTTCCACAAGTAATACAATTATTGACTTTTAATGACATTGGTTTAGAGCAAGAAAAAGTTTCCCTAATGGGGTACTTAGCTTTAGTTGAAGACTTTGGTTCTGAAATTCGAAAATGAAAATTTCAGGAGCCAGCCGACTGGCACTTGCGAACTGCTTCTGCTTCGGGCACCACAGAGCAAAAAAGACTGATGTAATGGCGTTGGCCGCATGCTTTATACCCCTGACTACCTGACATCATGGAAGACGAGACAGCAACAGACGCAGGACCCAAGACTTTGATAATCAGGCTGACCTGAGGGCTACTGCAAGCAGATAACCCAAATGTGATGACAGCAACAGTGAAACATGAACATCTGCAATGCACACGTAAATAACATACGCCTCCACCTAAAACCAAACCAACAAACACACGTTTTACGACATTTCTGCAGGGGGGCAAGCCCCTCTTCACCCCTCACACCCCCCTAAATTAAATATACCAACTCTGAGATAGCACTACAGTGGAAAAAAGTTAATTTCCTAACCCCACTGTATTGCAATCACCATACAGAATGTAAAAATGATGTCTAAATCACTTACCTGTACAGTCTAAAAACACGTACAGATTGGCAAAATAAACACTTTTTCCCCCGACTCACTTCCCCCAGCACTTCTCAGAACACTAACTTAACTTCCATGAAAGCAAGAAATCCATCACTTAACAAGAACAATATTTACCAGTTACCTGATAAACTTTAAATGTACAACATTAAACAAAATACAAAGCCGCAAAACGTACCAACCACCATGTTACCGCATAGCAAACTAGAACATCTTAAAGTGATACTACAACATTAACAAATTAAATTATAACATTTACATGTTTGATGATATATGACATGATGTTCTACATTTCCAGTATTATGTACTTCGATGTTATGATTCTTCAGTGTTTTGGGTTTTCGATGTTATGGTCTCACTGTTTTGAGATTCAATGTTGTAGAAATTCGATGTTATGAAGTAGAACCATATATATATATATATATATATATATATATATATATATATATATATATATAAAAAAACTGCGGTGGTAGTGCTGCGGTAGCATTGTCGCCTCACAGTAAGACGTTGTCCTGTTCGATTCTCAGCTAGAGCATCTTCTGTGTGAAGACATGCGTGAATGGGCTTACCTTCGTTGAAGGTTGTGTGTCAGGGCTGGCAACTCGGCATGTAAAAATCTACTGCCAATCATTAGCGGACCAGAGTTCCGCTGTGGCGACCCCTAACCGGGAAAAGCCGAAAGACACACACACATCACACACATATATACATATATATATATATATATATATATATATACATATATTACACACTTACAAACACTATACGTATACATGTACATGTAAACACACCCCTTGTGACTTGGTGAATACTAAAGGAGCAAATGTCCCCATTTTCCCCCTTCCCCAATTAAATGTGATCTCAGAAATGGTAAATTACAGAGCAAGGCGATGTAGGGGAATGAAGAAGCACCTCCTCCCCCAACAGCCATTGCAGAATTTGTCACCTTACAGTGTGAACCCAGCTCATTTTCACCAAAATGAGCTTTCAACCTTCATGACTCTGAAATATAATGAAACCATTTTTGTATCTACATTTCCCTTTCTTATATCTATATCTATCTAGATATCCTTATTTTGAAGGAGCATTCCATTTTAAAGTCTGATTTACCCCTGCATGGATTGTTTCTAGGTTTGGAGGTATGTCTCTGCCTTCAGGCTTAATTTATCCCTTCACACAAATTTGTGAAAACCCCTTCATCATGTGATTTTCTGAAGCTGTCTACTGCACAGAAAACCCTACTAGATGACCAGTATACTAGTGGCAAAAATAATTTTAAGAAAGAGGACAAAAGGTTACATCTCGCTTTTTCTTAAGCAAAAGTAAGTGGCCTTGTTTGGTAGAATTTTGCAATACATTTCATTAAAGTCTTTAGATTTTACATGGTCTCTGATAATGTACCTCAAATTTTCCTTTATTTTTATCATTTTTTTAATGCGTTTCTGAGTAGTATTCCGCATTCCTACTGGAAGCAGGAAGAGTTAAGTGCTATTTGGTATTCAATTTTTAAGCTAATTAGATGTCCAAATTTTTAGCTGGGTGTTCCTATGTTTAAAGGGCCTTTGCTCCTATTTTCAGTGTCTGCAAGTTCAACGGTATGCCACAATCACACAACCCCATTTTCAAAGCTAGTTAATGAATGACTTCTGGAAATAAGCACTACAACTGCTTTTGTTTCCTTAAATCAGACTTGAATTAGGATTGTTGTATGCACTTGTGAGACAAGTACCAGGCCCTTTTCTTGGTACTTCTGTGTTCATCTAGAACTTGAGAAGAAAACTTACCTTGGAGCTGTTGAAGGTTAAAACAGAAACTGGTTTCCAAACAGAAAAAGTTGAAAGTCTCTGCCACTGACAGTCTGTTAAACTTAAACCCTATGCCCATTCCGCAGTGTGTGACCAAAAAAGGTATGTGTGTATGTGTGTGTGTATTTGATATATATCTATATATATATATATATATATATATATATTTATATCTATATATATACATATATATACACACATACACACAAATGTATAGATATATCTAAGAAAAGACATGCAACAGGTGGTTTGGACAGTCTGTATATGTCTATGTATGTATATGTGTGTGTGTGTGTGTGTGTGTGTGTGTGTGTGTGTGTGTGTGTGTGTGTACATATATATATATATATATATATATATATATACACACACACACACACACACATATATATATTAGATATACACACACATACATTTCTTCCTCACAGAGGGGTTTCCAGTGGGAGTGGGTGTACACTAGGGTTCAGCTCTGAGCCCACTGTTGTCAAACTGGTGATGGAATACATTGGCAAACAGGTTGGAGGGGACAGATCAACAAAGTTACTGTATGCATACGACGTGGCATTACAGGCAGACTCAGAGCAAGAACTTAAGCAAAGGACAGGGGAATGTAATGCAAAACTGAAGGCATATTGGATGAAACTAAGTACAGATAAGAGTGGTAATGACAGTAAATTGGGAAAATCAGAAGAAGCTGCGAACTGAAACAGAAGGGAAGGCAGTGGAACAGGTACATTGCTTCAAGTATCTGGAGGGGTGGTTGAGGAGAAGGGTACTCTGAATAAAGAGGTCAAAGCTAGAATCAGAAGGGCTGCATGAGTCTCAGGTATAGTCTATGACAGAAGAATGCAAAAGAAACTGAAAAGTAAGGTGTACAAGACAGTGGTATAACCAGTACTACTGTATTGGTACAGAAACCTGGGTAGTAAAGGCAGAGCAAATGAAGAAGCTAGAGGTGATGGAAATGAAGTCTCTGAGACGATTGCACACTGTGGGACAGACGAAGAAATGATGACATAAGAGCAGCAGCCAAGTTGCTCCAATTTGCAGAAAAGATCAAAGAGAACAGCTTACAGTGGTTTAGACACATGCAGAAAAGCAGGAGACAATCTGGTGAAGAAGATTTAGGACAGACAGGAAGAAGGTAAGAGGAAATGAGGATGTCCGGCAAAGAGGTGGATAGATTGTGTGAAAGAAGATCTGCGACAGTCAGGCATGAGCGATGAAGAAGGTAGGAGTGTGGCACTGAATCGAGAAAGAGATGGCAACAGTTAGCATGATACCCGACCCCATACAGAGAATGGGGAAAAAGGGGGCTGATGATGATGATATACATACATTTATACACACAAAAATGTGTGTGTAAGTACAAATCAATGCTGAGCATGCACAGATTCTTTCTCACAAATTATTAACAAATAAATTCTTCATAACAGTATGCATAAAGGAAAACAGCATTTACATACTTCAGTAAAGCCACATGATACATGTAAATTTCACCACTTCATTCCTGAGATGTTCACCATTATGCCTCATGAATTAGGGTATTAAGTATTTAGAGATTTTGTTTGACACTAATTTATTGAAAACTGTGTTAGTTAACACCTGCAAAATAAAAAAAACAAAATAATTGTCAAAAAGGGGGTTAGAAAAGGGAGTTGTTACAGCTCACACTTAGGCAAACAGTTCTAACAATCTTATTTATTAACCAGGTATACCCACTGGACACAGTCCCTTCCCAGGAGCAATGTTAAGTGACTTGTTCAAGGTCACACTGGAGGCATATGAGGGCTGAGGGAATCAAACCCTGTACCACAGGAATTACAGCTTGCAGCCTTATTCTTTGCACAAATTGCCAACAGCCCAGTAAATGAAGGAGTAGGGGAAAGATTTCACATATAACTCCATGTTCACTGAGTATCCATACTTCTACTGTCATTACACACTATTTTTTATGTGGGTGGGGAGTGCAAACAAACTCAGTGAAGTTATGCTGTGTTTAAATTCCACCATTTAATTTCTGAGATTTGTGGCTAAACTGCATTTTGATTTGGTAGATTTTTAGATGTCACCATTTACTAAGAGATGAAAAAATATCTACTGTGTTCAGAAATGAACATATGCTAACAATTACTTAGATCTGTATAGCAATCATCCAAAATTTAAGAAAAATCTGGTAAAATGACAAATAGTCACAGTCTCAGACTTATGACTAAGTTTTTTTGAGGGAAGTTGATTTTCAAAGTTGTTTAAAGAAAGAAACTATGACGCTAGACTTGTAGAAGATAATAAAGAAGATACTGATTATAACAGAGATCAAGTTTAAACCTATTTTGGCATTCATAACTGTTGAAATAAGCAAGAGTGGCCAAACAAATTATTCCAAATAGAACTAACTCTTTTATATTACACTGCAGTGTTGATGTTGCTGGTCTAAAAACCTTGGACAGGATGATGAGGCACAAAAAATAGGGGGGGGGGGGGCAGAAACAAAAGGTAAGCCAATAAGTAAAACTCACAGAAGCCCAAATGTGCTGAGCCCCAATTGCCTTCAAGTCCACGTGCAGCACCATTAATTACTGAAGTTAAGTCTGGGTGGGCAAGAAGTAGTTGCCAGATGTGGTGAGAGAGGGTCATACAGGCTGGGCTAGTAACCATGATGCATGACAGGGAGAGAAAAAACAAAAAATGTGTATAATTTTGTCTAATTAGAAAGTATTGATGTGAATGATGACATTTAGAAGGTAGTATGTCCTACCCCAAATTTCACTTATAAAAGAAATCGTAATATAAAGATTTTTTAGAAAATAATGTTACTAGTATTGTTTTTGCAGTCACATCGGAAAAGCCCACAGGTATATAATGAGAGTGGGTTTTGAAATTGTGTGTGTGTGTGTGTGTGCGTGTATAATATAAATATAAATAAATATATATATATATATATATATCTTAGAAGAAAGATGCAGCAGGTGAACTGGACAGTCTAAATTGGCCCTAGGTGCAAATGTGTGCTGCAGACAAACTACCGTAGCAGGACTTGCCACTTGGCGGTGCAAACCTTGGCTCTAAATGATTCTCACTGTTAAAGTGACACCCCGACTCCATGTGAAAAGGGGTTGTGAGTGGATGGATGGATGGATTTGTTATCATAATAGGTTTTAATAAATGTATTTCACCAAGTTCTAGAGTTACTTGCATTTCACATCGTGGTGTTTATACTGCAACATGCAAGTCTTACACCCCATTTTGTATTGGGAATACAATTACACGTTTAAATCAACATACAGCTAAAATGTACAAAAAGTAAAGAAATGTACACTACTGTATAATAGTTTAAAATATTTTTTGTGATAGATTTTGTTTTCTTGAATGTGAGAAGTGGTGAGTGGGAGTCAGTATCAGAATGGAAAGAAGCAATATTGCAGTTAAGGTTAAACACACCAGGATTTCCAGTTATAAAAACACAGTAAATCTATAAAGAGGTTCAGTAAAAGAAGGTATTTGAAATTTTAAAAATAAGCTTAAAGTACTTGGTTTCTTTGTTTATCATGTGGTTGCAAAAATGCAATATTCCTTAAAGCATATTATTCTGTGGAGACAAAATTGCTTAACCTATTAAACTTTTCCCGAGTTATCTACTCATAGAATTATGGTTTTATTGGTTTGCTTTTGCTACCACCAATAGATATTCGGTAAGAGAAACAAAGTAATGACTAGGCTTCACCTACTCATCTCCTTCTTTGTAGAGGTGGTGTGCCCAGAGGTCCAAACTTCTGTGCAGAATCCACAGTGTATGATGAAGTTCACACAGAGGTACTTAAAGAACCAGGGATAATGGATTTTCATTACTTTATTTTCATTTGTTGACTAGGTGTAGAACCCCTTTTCAGTGGAGGCCCGAGGAGAAAAGTTCCATTAGTATAAGACAAGACGCAATGTAAGTTAACACAGGTAAATTAAACGTTAGAGTCATTTTTCACAAGGTAGCATTATAAAATGATATACAGCAGCATACTGAATTGGTTCACATTTCATACAAATACATTGAATAAAAGTAAACATTAATACTGGTACAATCATAACATGGTGAATGAAATATGAGATTTTGTATTGAGCATGTCACTTGCAGGTGCGGTGGTACAACACAAAAGAATGCCAACTCCCTGGACACTAATGAGAGTTCAGTTAACTCTTGTCCTCCTCATGATTGATGGTACCTTTCCAAATGTAATCCAGCCTTGTCCTATGGGAAGGCATGAGCTGCAGGACTCGTACCAGAGGAATACACAGCATAATGGAGTAACCAGTGGGAAAGTGCAATGGTTAAAGGAGGGGAGGAGCAAAAATAAGAGTCAAACAGAGCAGCGTATGTATCCACTGGTGTTCTCAGGTAGGGTAGTTAGGCTAGCATTCCTCAATACACAGACTGAATTTACCTAACCACAAAGTCTATTTAGCTCAAAAAAACTGTTTTTCCACAAAACACATCTGGCAACTACCGCTTCTACCAGTGTTTTTATATGTTATTTGCCATTTCCAGAGAACAGCGCAACTGCACTCCCAATAGTCAGAATACAGACCTCTCCACATCGAAGGAGGAACAATCTGACACCTTTTCACATTTCAAGGTGTCTTACTGAATTACCAAGGGACATTATTTCTTCTCTTTCTGCACCATCACTCCTCAAAATCAAGACAGCCTCAATCTTCTTATATCACTAGTACATGCATTGTTTTTAATAAAGAAATTCAAATCATCAAGATGAGCACAGAAGAAAACACAGCACACTGTGCTGTGTGATGTGTGATCCACCTCAAAAACTGCATCCTTTTCTGTTTGTGCTCCCATAAAGATGAGCAAAAATCACCCCCTGATTTAAGAGATCAACTGAATGAGAACCACTGGTCTTACAACACACAGTACATGCCTATAAGTTGGCTAACCATGAACTGCTATTACAGAGAAGGGAAATGTTATGTCAATAAACCACATGGCAGCTCACTTCCAGGCTCTCAGACACATTCATTTTAAAAGGAAGCTGTAGGGTAATTATTTTTTTTTACCCATAATTACACCTAAAGGGTCACAAAGACTAGATTTTTCTAAATCAAATTCACAGGATTTAAAAAAAAAGATTTGCAAAAAATGATCTTGACAAATACTACTCTAGTTAATGCAGTGGTACAGAAACAGCTTCCAAATCGATTAAGTACTTACTATAACAATGCACAGTACAGGTACAGTACAAGTACAGGTCTATCTTCCATAACAGCAAGACTAACGCTGCAAGTGCTAGTACAGCTCAGGAGATGGGACTCTCCCAGCTTGCTAACTACCTTCCCTCTATCCCATAGTGCACCAAAGTGAAAAAATCTCTCCAGATCTTCAGTATTGCAGACAGAAAGCACCTAAAAGTCAGAATGAGAACAGAAACTCTAGACCAGTTATAACAGAGATACGAGAAGGTGGGTGTCTTCATTGCAGATGATGGATTAAGTTTTTATTGCAGATGATGGATTTACTTCTTTGGATCTACCATTATGTTAAAGACAAAATAATGTATGTAATAAGAGGAAGTCCGTCCTCTGTAATGGCAGAACACAGTCTCAAGCAAATATTCCTGACCAGACTTCCCTAGAAGAATATCCTTCCAAATAGCAGTAACCTGAGAGGAAGACCAAGCATGGAAATCTTATCTAAAGTACATATTGAAGCAGTATTGAGGAAGAACCAGATGGTTGTTGCACAAGTACCCAAAGATGCATTCCAGAAGAAGGCTATAGATGCAGCCACTGCATCAGTAGAAAAGGCCTCAGGTAATCAAGCAACATGGCCACTATATTTGTCATGACAGTACTATCTACAGTATGCCATAAGTGTAAACATGCTAAACTGAACAAACAAAACAAAAATCCAACAGGAGGAAATGAACACAAAAGGACAGTTTATTGAATGTATGGCATGTTTATATCTCCTACAAACAGTATATAGTACATTGAGCACGGTGATTACACTCGGATACTCAGAAAATGACAAATCAGTTAAGTGGTATAGTGCAGCGAGACCCAACCTTAACAAATGTTAAGCTCCCTCTGCTTATGTTGTTAAGGTCAGGTTTCAAGCTAAGCAATAAAATCTGCTAGTACAGACCAGCAAATGACAGTGGCAGAATAAAAGATTTGGTTTTGCCTGTTGTCTGTATTAATAAGATGTCCCTTCCTCTTACAAACTTAGAAAGTAGCTAGAATGGCAAGATGTGTGTTTGCCTGCATTTTGTCTGAAGGATATGAACTCTGAAACTCAAAATGTATGTCATTATTTAGAAACTTCAATCCTCTGTGATTTGTCTGAAAACCATGGACTATACGAGGAGCAAATAAGAAAAAATCTGGACATTCGGCAAAAATCTGGACAGTTTAGAGGCAGGGCAAGGTCAGGGTAAATGTAAGAGACTGTTTTACATGGTCTTTTTAATAGCACTCACTAAGCGGCTAAGTGTTTTATAGCTTTGAAAAAAGGCAAAACATTTTTTTTTACTGTAAATAGTAGTACACAGGGCAGATAAAGCTACATGCACTACAACGATTATGACTGGGTCTCCAAAACAAAACTCTAAATTATGTGTTCTCAACATGGATGCCAAGATTCACTTCTCAAGCTTTTGCTCAGGAGGTGAATTTCTTGGCATCCAGGTCTCAAACACATAATAAACAGGTCATGACCAGTGACCCAATCATAGTACTCTAAATGAGATGTGCAGTCATTTAACTAGGGTGGGCTTGGGTATTTTTTGTCCAAGGTTCCTCTTGGAAAGGGATGGAAACAACTGTCTATCTTTTTGGGCAGCTTTGGCCTTGTTACTGTAAAACCTTACAGGGCAGTGCACATCTACAGAAAGGAGTAGATGCTCTCTTTGACGATAATCTGGAAAAACAAAACAAAAAAAAAAAAGAGTCAGGCAAGTAAATGGATTGGATTAAGGTTACTCTGTGACCACTCTAGACAGGAAAATAGGATTTGTTGAGAGAGCAACTAGCTTTATGAAATACCAGATATGACGAATCTACTGTGACTGCATGTTATAAACATAAACAACACAGTTCAAGAAACATACTTCAACTCAGCTGAAGCTTCAAGCTTAAATGAGGCAAGGTCAGTTTTTTCAACATGAATTGCAAATCCAGAGGTCAACAGGATCGTGAGGAGGGGGGATCTTGGAAGGTGCCCTTTAAAAACACTTTGAATGCTTAGCAGCTCCAATAAAGAAGTGTTGAGTCCTGACTAGAAAGATGAGATCACTGCAAGAAGGATTTTAACAGAGGAACACCTCAGTTGTGAATAGAGTATCTCAAGAGAAATCATCTAAAACAAATGGAACAGTAGCTGAGACAGAGTCTATTCCTCTAGTGATGGCAATTAAAGAGAAACAGATACACTTGTTTCTGTACATTGTACATGTATTTGACTACTAAGAGGAGATGATTTAAACTACTTAAGAAAAGCAAAAGTTAAATACTTAAAATAAAAACAGATCTGAATTAAGTGGTTTATCCTTATTAACCACTAGGACTGAAACTGCAGTGATTCACTCATCTTGGTACATATTTCTCAGCTACATCTCATCCACATTACAATAATGCAAGCTCTAACCTCTTCTACGATCATCTATGCATTTCTCAAAAATTACAAAACAACTAAACTGTATTACCAAGTTCCAAAAAACAGAAACTAATAACCTTCCCAGGGTATGTTAGCAAGACATAGGGGAAGAAGAGTCAGTATGTTAGTAATTATGGACTAACTCATCTAGATATATCATTAACCTAGGTATATAACTTCTGTATATGGGATGATGAGGTCCATCTTTGTTAATCAGTAGCCAGTAGGACATCCTTTCCTGACCAGTCATCATGGAAACATACCTGGGATGGCTGTGTCCCTGAAGGAAGATATGTCTAAGAGATCACATCCAGCAGGTAGCCAGTGTGCACCCTCCTGTATCTATGCTTCTCGTTTCTCCTCAATGGGGAGCACTCAAAGCAGGATGAAGGCACAGGAATAGTCCCAGAAAAAAGTTATAGATCTGCAAGCAATCCTTGGACCCTCTGTCCTGCTGCCAAGAAGCTAAAACAGCTAAAGTAGCAGACGGAGGAAGGTTCTTGGTGAAGACTGACATCGTTTCAGGCAACAAGGGTGGCAAAAGCCAAACATTCTACAACATTTCTGCAGAAATTTATGTTGTAACATCACTTAGGGTTGAGGGGAACCAATGCAACGTGCCCCAGCCCAAGCCAGCAATGACAACACTGGTGGATGAACTCAGCACTGACTGCTCATCTGCATGCAATGGTACCAAGTGATCTATCAAGGACAAGCCTGGCACTGAGCAGCTCAGAAACAAAAGTTTGAAGGCAAAGGGGACATGCAACAAAACTAACAATACTGGCACAAAGAGTAGCCTCAAAGTACTAACTCAGACTCCTGGGGACAAACCCCCCTTCCCAAAGTCAGCTGCATTGGCATCGACACCACTGACATCAACAGTAATGTCAAACCATAGGGCTGTGGACCTGATGGCAAAACCATAGCTAACACTAACACTTGTTAGCCCATGAACTCACTCATAACTGACACAATAGAGTGGCTAGCAAGAAGAATCTGAAAGATACAGCTGAAGAAGTTGACAGGGCAGAGGTGCCCCTACATAGCCTCGTACCCGTGAAGGGATGTGAAAGACCTATTGCCTGCTTAAGCTTCAAAAATGCTCACAACAGAAGGGTTTTACAGACAAGATAAAGGTTTATACCTTCCAGGCTATTGTACATCTTCAGCATCAGACAGAGAAAATCATTGAATTCTACCCTGGTTAATCTTTGTGAATAAGCATCTACAATTACTGGAAGCTTAAAAAATACCAGTAGAAGAAACCAGACACAATGAGGTGGAGCCTTGCACCCAATTTTTTTTTTTCAGTAACAGCTGCTGAAAAGTACCACACAAGAATTCTGCTCCATTTTTTGTTTGTTTTTTTTTTCTTCCTTTACCCTTTTCATAACCTTTGAAACAATGTAGAGTGTTTTTCAGGAAGCAACCCTTTGAAGTCTCAAAAACCTCATAAATGCCCCATTTAACATTAAATGTACATTCCCAAGACAGACATCAGAAAGTGCTTCTCTGGTGGGAGGAATCTTGTATCTGCAAAATCTAAACACTGAGTGAAGAAAAAGCACTTAGGCACAGTTAAAAACTTTCAACAACTGAAGACAAGACGTAGAAAACCGGCAGACAAGTAAAGGTAATTAAACACTGCAAAAATAAAGTACTGTTAAGATGCAGCAGCAATGCCAAGGCCTATGGAAAAACTAAAATGCCAGAAAAGTTTTAAAAAAAGAAATGATTTGCTCTTATCTGATAACTGGACAAATAGACAAAAAAAGGCTCAAACGATGTATTTACAAAAGAATGAAAATGAAGCGACTTTCCACAAAGAAAATTACTGAAGAAAAACAACACAGCCTGTTTCTCTGACTTGAGTTGTACGAGCTGCTGAACAGGAAGTTGCAGTCCATAATATTATGGACAAGGGGGAGGAGAAATAGCCCGGAAAAGTTATACAAGCTGAGCTGGACCTCTTCATTCCAAGATGGAAAGGATACTGACAACGAATGGAATGAGATATGTCAAGCAGTAAGCCATGTGAATGAGTGCCCAAGTACATGTTACTCAATGGGAGAGTTAAACTTCAGATGAAATGTAATCTCAAAGAATTCTCCAATAGGCAAGGTAGAAGCAGCAGAAACCATATTGTCTGTCAGTGTCTGTAGTAGGCTATGAGAATGACTTCTGCTTTGCTTAACTTGGCTTCATGGATGAACCTCATCATAACAGTAAATGGTATTAAGTACGAAGAATATCTAGGTGCTATTTACAGGCAAAGGCAGCTCTGAGATGTTCTGCCAGTGAAGGAATTACGGAGACACAACTGTTGCACTGGTTGGAGATGCTTTTAGACCAGAACAAAGCTTGCTCTGCAAGCAGAACAGTTTGAGAGTCAAACAAAGGTTGAGAGGTCACTCGTGGCTTCAAGAGACAGTAGCTTAGTATGGTCACATTGCAGCTGACTTCCTTTGGAATATTTTAGGCTACAGGAAAGCAGAAGGTCTAAACAGACCAGTCCCTAATGGTTTCTTAACACAGGAGCAATATCATGTCCCCACACTTGATTGTTGATATTCCAAACGACTGCAGTGTCATCAGAGATAATGGCTTCATGCCTCGATAAAGGGAGTCTTTAAAGGCTGAGAAGAGTCAGGAGAACTGCAAATATTTCCAGGACAATGCTGTGAATCTTTAAACTGTAGGACATCTAGACACCTTGAAACATCTGCCCATTGCAATGTTCCTATGACCCTGGAGTAGACATATAGTGACAGAAGCTATTGGCGTTGGTAACAGAAAAGGACTTCCCATAGAAAGACTAGTGGCTTACATTACTGACTGATGGTATTGTTTTCAGGATTTGGATAGCCTGATTTGGTAGTAAACAGAATCTGAACTTTGAGACCATTGAACCTTGACTGTCCACTGTAGAACTCATGTGAAGTCTATCATGAGGTACCATTGGAATGTCTGCCTCTCTTAAACCTACAGCCTTCTAACACAGTTGGTTAAAGCTTCGCATAAAACTGTAACACTGGAAGTGTGGTTTTGTATGAAAAGTATAGGATTCAGAAACAGCTATGTAAGGCAACAAATGCTATAATACTATTCAGGCAGTAGGCCGGATGAGACTTTACAAAGCTCTCCATGACACGCAGAGAGCAAAACATTCTCAAGGACTTTCTGGAGGTGGCTAGAGCCTGAATATTAGATCTAGGAAGTTCTGACTCCCTGCAACCTTGGACTGATATCAGAGGCATAAAGCTGTTGAGTACCCTAGGAGTTAAGGTGAAAAAGAATAGAATGAACAGGAGTATGCAGAACAAGTAATGACTGACTCATAACTAGACGCATGTACCTCCTAAGCTACTTGGTGTTCTTGATGTGAAAGTATGCATATTGGAAAGTCCAAAGTCTCCTTCTGTTAAACAACTGACTGAACCAAAACCATTACTGATAAAAAGGTGTCCATGGAGCTAAAGATTAAAACAGGCCCGAGGTCCTTGTGTTTCTGGCAATAAAAAGAACCTGGAAAATACCCTACTTCTTTCTAGTTTGGTGGGACCTCTTGGAAGTTGCTTCTTAACAAGAATTTTCTGTTGGACATAAGGCAATGTGGGGTTATAACAGGAATTGCTGTGTTTGGAAGGAGATTTTGCATACTCCAGTCATCACTGTCCTTATCCACCAATCCAATGTGATGGACCTCCTTGCAGAGGAAGAAGGTACAGACAGCCTCCAACCACATCCAGAGCAGGACAGTCTGGTAAGACCTCAGAAATTCTGCTTTTCTCCCATGGACATATTGCAACCTCTCTGGTTGTGAAGAGCACACTTACATTTGGTCTTGTGACCCTGCTGGAAGCTACACTGAGACATGGACCTCATCCCTGCTGCTTGCTGTTGGGGCTTGGAATTTGTGCTGTGCCTAAACCATATTTGATGCTGGCTTTTCTACACCCTAGAAATGATGAATGGAGATGGCTTAGATTTCATACAAAACAGTAAGGTCTTCACCTCCTTCCCCCAAGTTCTCAACATGCTGTTTTACTTGTGGACAAACACTTGGACCATTAAAGCATAAATGTACAAAGGTCACAATATTGTCTCCAATAAAGTATACTAAGCAAAGTCACAAGTGCCAGCAAACAGGAATTCTGGATCGAAAAGTTCTTGCAATCCCCACATCATCCCTTGTAAAAAAAAAAAAAAAAAAAAAAAAAAAAAAAAAAAGACCAAAAGGTTCATCAAATTTCAGGTGGTCAAACACCAAGATGACAGCTTGCCTATAATATGCCCTCCTGCCAACCCCTTGAAAAATGGTGTACTCATCACACTTAAAATTCAGCATGAGTGATATACTTGTAGTTTAGTGGTAGCATAGAAAAGACGGCAGATGCACAGACTTGCTTCCCTAGCCTGTCCATCACTGTTAGTTCCTTATCTAAGGGATAGACAGCTAGACCCTGGAGAGCTGGTGCCTTTTTAAGGGCTAATGCTGAGCTGAGGTGTCAAACTTGGAAGTTTCAAATCAAAAGGCATGCTTTCTATGAGGCCAGAGGATGCAGAAAATATTTTTAGGGTTTCTGCAAACACAAAAGGGCTTAAGAGTATATACCCAACTGGAATTTTCACTAGGGGGTACTGGAAGACACAGTCCACCTTCTTGGTCATCAGGGCAACCAAGTCTGGGCTGTCTCTCTCAAGCAGCCTTGGTGGCATCCTTCATGATGTCCAACAAGGGGGTAATACCAGGGGGGGCATGTGGGATAAACCTACATGTCTTCTGCAGACTAAATTATGGCTAGAATATACAGCCAAATGGCCAACCACCTTTTAGTTACATCAGCTGGAAATGCTCACCAAGTCTGTGATTTTCTAGTGTAAGAGGAGGTGACGTAGCCTATCTGTAATTGTCCAGGTCTTCTATTGATGTGTTAAAGGAAGGATACAGTACTACTTGTTTTTACCAGAGCCGTTTTGAATCTCTTGCCATGGTGCTTGGAATCCAAAGTGAAGGAGGGCCCATTTTTTCACCGGTCCTAGACTGGAAGGACTGCAGAAAGCCTTAGGAATCCTGATCTTCTTACGAACGTTCTCCAAAAGGCCTGAATGATGCTATGTTGGGAAGAGATGGAAAAAAAAACATGGCCTCTAACATACAGTGCACCAATGACAGAGTAGTGGTGTTAAAGGGAAAATATCATGTAGGCCACAAACTCAGCAATGCCAGTGCTAGTAAAACTACTGGGGACACTGATGAAAGGGCACTGGCAAGACAGGGATTTGCAATAAGACTGCACATGCAAAACCAACAATTAAGTAGAAGGACACCACAGCCACAGAATGAGGCTGATATGGACGCAGGGGACATTAGTGTTGGCAACTAAACTGTTGGCACCAGTTGAAAAGGTATAGGGAAAGAGACCTCTCACCTATAGCCTTTAGCTTTCAAGCTTTGCCTCTATTAGACTGGTGTAACCAATACCTAGGAAAGTTGGCAAGTATAAAGACCCTGAGGTACAGGCTTGAAGTAGACAGGCTGAACCTGCACAGGTGAGGCTCCTAAAATACTGACACGTGAAATTCTCACAGATTATGCAGAATTATAGACTATTTTTTCACTGCAACTTTGAATGCAAAAGAATATGCAATGTGTGCATAAAAAGAGAGAAAGAAGAAAATCTAACCCTTTATAGATTTTTTTAAACTGCTTAATTGTAGGAAGTTGATGCTCTCTATAATGCAAAAGGTCTTTTAAACTCTTTTCTTGTATAAAAACTGAAGAGTCACAACTCAGCCGGCTCCCATGACTGGGAATTTAAGTGTGAAACATTTGACTTGAAATAAATATACACACTTAATTTTTAATTACATCTGCATCACTTAACTTTCCTGAATTCCTGACAAAACAGAGCAACTGATCGTAGTACATCCCATCCACAAACAAATAAAACAAAGTGTCTGTCTGTAATCAGGGAGGCGACGAGCCTGACAATATCTAGATAAATTTTGAGATGTCACAAGGTGAGTTAGCCAGGCACTAAATCACTGAAAGGAGAGAAAGTTATTAGACAGAAAAAAAAAAGCAGCAGTGAAACAGTTTCTCATTGTGAAAGGAAAAAGGTAGAGAGAGAAAGAAGAGATGGAAACAGAGTGCACACACCTACACAAAGTTTACAAAAATGAAACCAAACAAGCTAAGTTAACGCAGTCTGGCCCATTTTCCTCAGGAACATTAATATATGGGGCAAATTAGATCTAGAGTGTTGCATCTGTGGTATACAATGGAAACTGAATCATTTTCTGGCAGCAACAGTAACTTCCACGGCCTCAGTCCTGCTGGATACAGAAGACAAACCTCGTCTTATCAGATTAGCTGTTAGGACTTTCTGATTGACAATGTTCTTGTTGTTTAAGTCCTGATGTAGTTAATGAAATCAGCACTGATAGCGTTTACAAAACTGTTGCTTCCTTGTTTTGAAATAATGCCATTAAAAGAAAAAAAACTTTATATTAGCATGAAAAGCATAATTTTATGCAAAACAAAAACTTACAAAGTAGTTTTATGTTATATTATGAAACTCCTATTGTTTGGTAAGCAAATAAACCTTTGTATCTGAAATGGAGAAAGTACGATGTGAATTGCATTAGACAAAAGAATGTGAAATGTGTGTTAAAGGAAAATCCTGAACCAAAACAGCCATCCGTTGTATTAAAGCTCAGTCACTTCAGTTCAGATTCGTCTGGTTCACATTCTTTATAAATTTCTAGAGTTTTTGCACTTGTGTATGGCTTTCTTTCACTCATCTGTTTTTCCAATACTCGTTTTATCCTACTGAGAGATCATTTGAGAGCTGAAGCTGATTCTGGCAGGCAAGATGGGTAACAATTGAGAATCATTCCTGCAATAAACAGGATGAGTGTAAACAGTAAACTAGATGATCTCTCTTCACTTACACTGCTCAGAACAGCATGTTCATTTTCTTTAGTAGGCAAACAGGTTGAGAAACTGCTGTGCAGGCAGGAGCATACGCAGGCCTCAACTCGCATTTTAGACTGCTGGTCTGCATATTGTGACATACTGGCCAGGTGCACATGCTTTGTGGTATTTGTCTGATGGGATCAAGCTGGTTGCTGGAGGCAGCTTTCACTTATTGTTAAATGCATGTACATTATTCTAGCAGCTTCCAAGAAAGACAAGTTCCCAGTTCTTTGACATATTATTATACAACTGCTGACGTCTATGCTTAAGAAAACACAACAAAGGAGGGAGGACTGTTTAAAAACAGAGCATATACTGAAGACAGACATTCAATAAGACAAGATTTAAAATAAATCAGCATACCTGATGCAAGCTTCTAATTAGTTGATTACTTTACATAATGTATACTATTCATTTTCGTAGTATACACACAGGTTATACATTTTGTGATTGAAACATATAAAGACATATACAGCAGACTACTAACTTCTGGATAGTTATGAAAATACCACTAATTTCAAAAAGGTTACAAAATCTGACTCAAAGGTAATACACTTTGGTACTGAAAGCTTGATTATTACTTAAGGAGTACAGAAAATGGGTCAGGGTATTTTACAAGCCTTGGCATAGCTTATATGTCAGTGCCAAGCAAGGAAAAACGTAAACTCCTTTTTCTTGCAGTACGATCCATGAAAACTGGTTCTCTCCTGAATCATTGCTTTTGACTATTAAAATGAAAATTATTTGGCAGACATTAGTATTTAACGACTTCACATACATCTGCCTCATGTGACCCAGTCAATAATCACAATAGTCTATTCTATAAACTTTACAGAATATGGCCTTAGGCCATAATGTTATACCAGAAAGACTGCACAAACAATCCTACCAACAGGCACAGAAAACACTGTAGTTATACGAAATATGTTTCTGCTTGCATGCCTATACTGCGCAATGTGGATAAAAATATATCTGACAGAATGTCATACAGTTACAAATACAAAATTATTCTAAACAACTACTGCCCACAAGACTATTATGGGGCTCTTTACCAAAATGGCAGTACTTTTAATGGGATATAATCAACAAAATGAACACATATTGATCGTTTTTAATTAAACCTTCAACACATCAACTATGCAGCATTACTGGTCACTTGAGAAATTTGTAGAAACTGTGTTTTGACAGAACTACACTCTGAAAAATATAAAGAAATATGAGGAGCCAGAACAAAACTGCTGCATTAAATATTCCTCAACACTTACAGAAAGTACATCCAGTCAGTTGCAAAAGCATACAGAGAGGGCATGTACAATTGCGGCAATATTCTATTTTTCCTACTATTATGGTTACAACACAAGGAGGCAGTTGTATACAACACTTAAATATTAACACCAAATTATAAGAAACATATATATTTATATACAGGAATATACAAAGGTGGTTGTCTTACTGGCGGTGGAAACAATGCTGTAAATACAAGGAATTAAATGCTAAATGCACTAATTCCAAGTGCTGTGGTTACTTTATCAATATTCAGTCACTTAGACTAACTCAGATTCAATGTCTTATAATGGAATTATTTATAATGTTAACTCCTCTGCTACTGGATACTCATTCACTTCCTTGGCAAAGAAAACATTTCACTGCACAAAACTTGATATAACTCTCACACCATCACAAGTCTTCCCAATACCCCTGAAGCTCAGTATTTGTACAGCTCTCCTCTTGTCACCCTGGACAGCACTTCTGAGGCTCCATCTGAGCTGGAGCAGTAGCGTGTGTCAGCACAGCGGGTGACTGTCATCATGCCATCATCTTCTATCTTGTGCTCTAGGGTGGCTTGCCTGAAATCCTTTGTCATTAGGCAATGAAAGCAGCCATTCCTGTTATTCATGTGACACCAAAAGCCACTACTGCTCTTAGAATACAAACAGAGTCATCAGTTAAGTAGAAGTAAAGGTTAGGTCATCCCTTCGTCTTGAGATATATTGCTGAGCATCATTCTTGAGGTCCATTTATTGTGGTCATCTACGTTTAATTGGATACAACTGTAGATATCCATTTACTGTTGCACAACTGATGATATGGCCTATCATCAAAGCACATTTATTTCTAAGTAGGTATCAGGCCTTTCAATAAGAGAGTACTGTGACTCTGGTAAGCATGCCTTCTCAGTGTGACATCTCTCTCTCAAACTGTGTACACCAGACTTCCTGATCATGATGCAATTTGTTCTTGACTGGCACTTAAAACTGTGACAGTTTACGCTGGCCAGGAGCAACACTTTTAATTACATTGCCACTTATACTTTCAAACTACTTGTGTTGTACTTCTCTAATGGTATCTGGGTTTACTAAGTCTACATGGAAATTGAACTTTGACTTTAGGAAAAGCAGTGCATGCGCTGGGTTAGCAGTTGCACTGTTTTGATATAAAGATATGAAAAAAAAATGGTTTCATGCATTGTTTTGATAAGCGAAAAAAAAATAAAACAAACATCTACAAATACTCCTTAAAAAGTAATTACTACCCAGTCTTAAAACATCAAGCAAGAACTCATGTCTTTATCTTTTAGATGTCCCTCATCTCCATCCTCCCCTTCATCCTCTTCAGTTCTGCCAATTTAATAAAATTCAACAGTGTTTTCCAGTATGCTGCTGAGGCCCTTCCTTTAACAAAGCATATTTTTCTGGCCTGATGATCTCTAGCAATTAATTTTCCAGTCATTATTTTTTTGTTAAAATCCTTGCAAAAATGTTTGTGCAAGCATTATTTAATGAAATCGGAATGAACATTACACAACAAAACTATAAATCACCTTGCTAGCTTCCCCATTTTCCTTTATACAATAGTATCACTGTTGCCTCACATACAAAGTCCACCAGCTCCCTTTCTCTAAAATACTGAACACTGTTTCAAGTTGCTTTTTATGCAACTCCACCCTACTGGATTACCATCAGGTTTCAGGCTTTCCCATTCTTTAAGAACTGAATTGCCTCTACAAGCCTTGCCAGTCACAACTGTCCTAGTCAAATCCTCTCTCATTTCCTCCAGCAATACTTCCCCCATCCCATTCAATAAACTCTACCATATGTTACCCTCATGTTCCTATACAAATCCGCATTAAACTTTTTAAATTCTTTCATGATTTTCCCACATTAAAACATTTTGCCCCTCCAGCTTCTAATATCCCAGCAGCACACTTTCTTCTTCTGCTCTTTATGCCTCCAGCATACGTTAACCTCTACCTCTCTCATCCCACCACTTCAACCTCTCCTCTCTTTTACATTCTGTCTCTCATCCCACCACTTCAACCTCTCCTCTCTTTTACATTCTGTCCCCATCTTTGAGTCCTTCTGTTCTTTCAAAAGTAATTTCAGCTGCTTTGCCTCATCTTCTAACCTATTCTCTATTAGTTAAACTATGATCTGCAACTCCTTTAACCTTTCTTCTATCCCTTTACCCTTAAATCTTCTTGTCCTCTGAAAACACTCACCATAATTCTCTCCTGCACATCACACCTTGACACTAATCAGTTTTTTATCAACCAATTTCCTCTTCCCCATTCCTTTTTACCACCTGTTCCTCTATCTTCTGCACCCACTTAATCTGCCTCTCAACCCACCATTATCATGGGTTCAAACACAGGTTCTTTCCTTTTTGGCTTCTAATTGCCATTCTCAAGTCACCATGTTAGGATCTGAGAGCTCTCATTCGATAACTTCAGTGTTCCCCCACCTCCATGGCTGTTGTTCTACCTACTACATACCTATCTAACCTAAGAGCCTGTCGACCTTGTATCTTTGAAAAAGAAGTCCTTCTTTCTGCTAACTTCCCTAAAATCTACCTGTCCCCGACCCTTCCCGCCATCAGAATAAAATCATATTAACATCTGCTCTATCTCTATTCTATCCCAGGTCACTAATACTGTGCTCATTGGCTAAACATACCTGTATTATTTACTTCCTATCCTCATTTGCTCAATAAAAACTCTACTAATATTACCCTTTTCCCCATCTTTCCAACCTGCTATTACCTTTCTTTCTTTAATCACTTTCCAGTCCATCTATTCACTTCTCTCCCAAGGATTCCTTCCCTTTCTACTCTCCCTTACATACACTCACATCTAACATCCTTCAACTCCTTTCTTTTTAATTGCTGTAACAGAACTGTCTCCATTTTTCTACTGACTAACCAAATCACTGCTCTCTCTCTCTCTTTTAATAGGGCTTCCCATCCTCAGTCCCCTTATTCTCTCCCCTCCGCCAATTTTCCACCCTTCTACTGCCCCAAGAAGGTTAGGTCCAGAGGACCATTGCCTAGAGGCACATTTTGCGCCTATGACCCCCTGGCTCAGAAAAATGACTAGCCTTTCTACCACCTCCAAGCTGACTGGATCAGTTCCAGATTGTTGGCATTCTCTTGATCAAGATCCTCATACACTTCCCTTGTGTTACATGAGCTAACATGATGTTATTTACTACCTTGGCACCATACGTCCCATGGCAATTTTCAATCTCACAATGCCCCCCCCCCCACATACACACAGTTTTCCCATTATATATAAATATTTTATTTTCATATATACTATTATACACATCCTACTCTCTGACCTCCAAAGGAAAGTTACCAAGTTTACTATACATATCAAATTGTAAATGCAATACATTGTGAAACATAGCACTGGACTACTAAAGAAACAGCATCCAATGTCATTTAAACCCAGAAGGCACAATAGGCCCTCAACCTTACCTCTAGCTATATCAAAAGCATTAATTATTTTTTACAAATCTCCCTAGCTCTCACAACATATCCACTTATAAATGCTATTATTGTCATTATGGCATCTCATTACACTATGCCATACAAAGCCAGATTTGTACTCAACTTGCTGCTCCAATCTGGTGTCCTTTGTGAGTCTACCCCTTGAAAACAGAGAAAGGTTGCTAATGCATACCAAGCTGCATAACATACTTTCAATTCTTCCATTTTCATAAAACCTTTTTTTTCAGCTGTTCTTGGGTGTCCCGTTTTAACAAATATATATATTATAAAAACATTTCTTCAATTTCTCCACATCAGTAACTTCTGTACAATTGGAGGTCCCTCCTCCTCATCCCTTAATACATCAATATTCCCTTCATATAGGTGGCTTTAACTATGTCCAGCTTTTGCCAATTATTCGGAAGCAAATAAAGTGGATTTCTGTGCACCATTTATAACATATACCCATGTGAGGATACTCATCATGAACCTTGATGTTGAAACATAAGCATCACTGCTGCACTGCAGATAATATGAATGTGATTGGCCATAGGCAAATGTCAATATGAACGGGACTGGCCATACGCAGAAGTCAATCTCTCAATTCTGTATGAATTGATGTTGTACATCAACAAGAGATGCAAAGTTACATCCCAAACTATGGCCGTCAATAGGAGGAATGGTAGAAATTGAACGTGCAACTCAAACCATCTTCTGTTCTATTTGAAACTGTACAAAAATACTACTGACAAATAATCATATTCCTAGTGAAGAAGAATTATCAGAGTATGTAAATTCTCACTACCACAAACACCAACTATCAATGCCACAAAATCCACAAAGTAAAACTTAAACCATTCCGTTACCAAATTCTACCACCTTGGAAAAGCCATATGTGCTCTATGTTTATCACAAACATAAGCTGCTGCTGACTCACTCAAATTTCTGTTTTCCTTCTAAGTTTCTATCCAGCTGCTGACCTACACAGTTTCATACAGCCTGCTGGATTCCATGCACAGGTCACTTTAAAAAGACACCATTTTTGAATTGAAGGATGTTGTAAAAAGGGAAGTTCTCTTATACTTTTTAGTTCAGATGAAGTCTATGTAAATTAAGATGGATGAAAGCACTTGCATCCAGTATTGATTTTAATTAATAAATATCTTCCAGGTTTGGATGCTACTGCTTCCTGCTGTCTCCTGGTAATCATGTCAGAAAGCAGTGAGTTCTTGTTTACTGGTTGTGATAATGCACATGCCTGCCTGTTTATTTGGTTACTTCTAGACTGCAGATGGACAGTGGTCTTACAGTCGATAACCACATCGCCACAACAGTCAGGAAATTCTTCTGTGTGGCACATCTCATCACTAAGGGCTTTTCATTAAAAAAAGGAGGTCATTGTCCCACTGTACTCATCCCTCATTAGACCCATTATAGAATACAATGCCCCATTTGGTATGTACCTCTCAAGACATCTGCAACAACTTGAAAGGCCACAGAAATACCTCACTAAAAGAATCACTGACTGTCTCAAAAACTCCAGCTATACTTTGTTGCATATTGTCTACTCAGAGGTGATCTCTTCTTAACATACAAGGCCATTTCAAACTCAGACCTGTTGGACATGTTACACTTAAAGAAATCCCAATCCCTCAGAGCCACATGCTCCAGAGATCTAAACCTTGTCATCACAATGAACAAAACATGCTAGAGGGATAGGTTTCTGACCCAGAGATTCCACAGACTCTGGAATAGACTGACCATACATGTCAAGCGGAGCACCTCTTTGGGCATCTTCAAAAGGAACCTTGACGACTGGATGGGAGACAGGAAATTCACCCTGGGGAGCATGTCAGTCACCCAGCTAGACCGGGGTCCAGGGAAGTAAATATTGTGGGAAGAAGTAGCCAGGGAATTGTTATGGCTAGGCTTGTATAGGCCCTAAGGCTGATAGCCTAGTACCAACCTATGAACCTATGTCTAGCTCTTAATGACTGGAGACTATGGATGGATGCTGCAGTAGCAGCTTCACAAATACTCTGCCCATTCTTGCAAAAGACTGCAGCTGTAGCAATTGCTCCCATTAAATATCCCTTAATCTGCAACATTTGTCAGAGCTGAAGTTAGTATTGTAAACCACCCATTTGAAGATTGCTTGGTCAAATAGTAGCCGGCATTGTCGGTCTGGTAGTAAGGGTAGAAATAATTAACCAGTGTGCCTGAAATCCTTTACTCATTTGGTAGAACACCTCAGCTGTCGACAAATTATGCAGCAGGTAAAGGAGATCGAATTACAGCCAAAAATAACAACACAAGCACCAGAATACACAAGAAGTGGGAAAATGGAACCTGGCAGCAAATAGATAAAACATTGTATAAAGATAACATAAAATCATAAGATGACAGCTTCGAACATGTGGAATAATACAAGATAGCAGTGTTAATTACTGAAAGGGAAACATTGAGACTGAATGGTCAAGCTGTAAATAGTTAAGATGGGTTGGTGCAGAGTGGGACAACAGTTATGGAAAATATTGTATGAAACCCAAGAAAAGGTTAACAATAGCGAAAGCAAAACATGTAACACTGGGTTATAGTTGGGTAAGCAAATGAGAGAAAAACACAAGATCATCAACAATGGTGAGCTAGTTAAGGTAATTGATATATTAATTTTTTCAGACTTTTACAATGTAACAGTTGCAAGTGGGGTTCAGAAGTGCGCCATTCATGAGTTCTGCACAGTCTATATAATGGTTTTACATGATAATAAAGTATGCTGCTGGGAAAAAAATACCTCAGCTGTCTATGTACACCCATACAAAGCAGAGTCATCTCCCCATTATGTTCATGGATAAGGTAAAAAAATCCTTAATGTTTAACATTGGCTTGTAGAGAAAGCTTAGTAATTACAACATAATTGTTGCTCACTCAACCAATACTAAAAGCTGCTCTTCAAATTATTCACTGTAAAAATTGTTTCAAACTATACTGCAATAATGTTATTTCCTCTGTATAAACCATCTGGAAATAATCACTCTCCTTACTGTGATATTGATGCTACCATTCTATAATGATGTCATATTCTGACATACCCAACGCTGAAAAGTTATGTCAAGTATAAGCAACAGGAATGTTTGATTTTATATATTTGCATATGAGAAGTTGCATTGTTTATTGGGGAAGCAGTATGCAACAACATGTTCCTGTTCCTTTAACAAGTACTATTGCATGATATTAAACAGAACTAGAAGCAAAATATAAGCAAGAAAAAATAATTTTATTTTACTGTAAATGTCATTGGGTGTATTGTTTGATGGTGAAACAACATGGTCTTGATAGTTTTATACTGTGATACCCAAGAGTGAGAAGTTGCATCTAAATCTAAGCAACGAGAACATTAAGCTTTATTTAACATTTATTTAATTACTTGGTGCACTGGTAATGGAAAAGCAACATACAGCAGCTCAGTTCTTGGTTGTTTGTTAAGCATGGCAATGTTGCTGCATGTTAACTTGATACAAGCGAAGTAGTACATGCCTGGATAAGATGCTGTCTGCATCACTAAATTAATACAGCCTCCAGATTTTGTATTAACTCAACTGCTCACAGATCTGCTTAGCATCTGACAGCTGTTTGAAGTGTACCAACCTAATTATGCACTATTATGCGCTATCTCATACTGAGATCATAAAGAAAAAATAATATAAAGAAAGGAATCTTTCACTTTATTGTACATATTGAAAAATATAATTTTTGCAGTATATAATACAGAAGCAACATAAACGAAAATAGTTGTGATTATCCGACCATCAAGAACATGTTACTGGATAACATCTAAAATAACACACATCTGGATAAGGTGCACTATACACGAGACTGAATTAATACAGCATCCAGATGTGAAGCTGGCTGTACTTGCCAGAATTAATATAGCCGATAAATGCTGTCCAACAGATATAAAATTAACAGGTGGGGTATGTGAAACTGATTTCACCAAGTGAAACTGCAACATTTTGCTCTGCAGTGAAAGCAATACACAGCATTTTAAATCATTACATAAAACATCATACAGCACAATGAAACCAACCAAAAATGAGTAGAGGTTGTTAGCAAGGAGGAAAATGGTACAAATTTGGTTTAAGTTCTATGCTGCAATACATCATTCCACATGAACATAATGGTAAAATGCTTCTGTCAATAGCACTACATAATACTGAAGTTTTCATTCATTTCTATTAGTAGCACTACACAATTTTCATGTCAACAGTAGTATAAGTAAACATTAGTAGTTACAGTGCTCCCATTGTTATATGCACACTTGCTCTTCCCACTTAGCTTTCTTCACAACCACAACTGGGTACTTTCACTTACATGTCCTCACCATCTAGCAAACTGATAGTTTTTCTACTGGCCACTTGCGTTCAACAGACAGGAAAACTCACTCCACTCGGGCTCAGTCTGCTCCATTCCCCTACCCTACCCCCATTCCCACCCACTCCCACTTACATTACATGTATACACTCTATGCCACATCCCCTCTCCCCTTACCCAATCACCCAATCCTACCAATTAAGAACTCCTCTCTCCTGTTTCCTCTCCCACTTTACTCTCTTCCCCTCTTGTCACATTACCTATCACTAACCCTCCTTTTACCCCTCTCCATCCCACTATCGTGTCCACATACACCCACCTCTCTCCTCAATACTCCTTAACTGCACACTATCTTCCATCCCTGCACTCCTCTCTGTTTTATTCACCCTGTACTCATCTCACAACATGCTGCCTCTTTACCTTTCCACCACCCTTCTCTTACACCTCTCACTGTCAACCTCTTACCACACATCACAGCTATCAATCACCTTCACCCACTCTTCCCTTCTATAATATTACACACACTCTCACCCTCCACTAATCTCTTCTTCTCTCTTTCTTATCTCACCCAATAACTTCTTCAAGATTAACACATTTCCAAATTCATCCCTATCCACCATTCTGAAATCTAGATATCCTACTACTAAGAATGTATTCAACTATTTTCTCACTTTCTTTGTAACACTTCTCTTAGATGGTGACATTCATCCCAACCCTGGATCATCTGCCACTGCCTTTCACAAATGCAAACCTCCTACCCGTCTTCCCCAGCTACCTCCCCATAACCTCTCTCCACCTCTAAAATCATTAAATATCATCTCTATAAATATCCAAAGCATTGTAAATAGAACAACTGAACTTCCCTCATGGATTACTAACACTTCTCCCCATATTTTAATTCAGTCAGAAACCTGGATAAAACCTCATATTTTTAATACAGAAATTCTACCTCCAGGCTACAATATCTTTCACTTAGACAGGACCAATAACAGGGGTGGCGGAGTCGCCATTCTCTATTTTGAACACTTTCATCTCTCTCTCCACTCTCTATTTGTATCCCTCGCTTTGCTCCAGCAGAAAGTCTTTTTGCAAACTGTCACCTTAACTCTTACAAAAATTTCCCATAGCCTCTATTTATATACTTCCCAGGGATAATATTCCTATACTAGAAAACTCTCTCTCCTGGCTCACTTTCAATGTTCCTTTTGAAACCATTACACTTTGGGATGCTAATATAAACTGGTCTAAACTTACTATCTCTTCCCATAGCCACAGCCTTAACTTTAATAGGTTTCACCAACTCATTTCCACCACTGCCCGAACTAACAAAAAATCCACTTCTGAACCCATCCTTGACTGGATCCTTACCTCCGATCCTAACCATTACCATAACTCTGGCATACTACCCAACTCTTTAAGTGACTACACCCCCTACCTATATTCATAGATTCACTCAACATCCACCCAAAGTCCACTTATACAGAGATTGTTGCAATCTTACCCATTTTGATCCACACAGATTTAACTCCAAACTATCTAGCATTAAATTGTCCTTCCTAGATCACCTCTCCCTCAATGAAGCTGTAACATCCTTCAATAAGATCTTACTCAACATTCTCAACTCTATGGCACCAACTAGAAAAATAAGAATAAAATGTAACATTGTCCCATGACTCACAAAACAGACCCACTCCTCTATGCACAAAAGAGATTGTGCCTGGAAAGCTTGGGTTAAAAACAAATCCCTTCCCCTACCACAAAGAGCTCAGAAATATTTCTAAAAACTAGTCAGGAAAGAAGAGAAAAGATTCTTCTGCTCTAGCCAATCTAACCCACACAAAAATCCAAAGGAATTCTGGTCTACCATCAATAATCTGCTCTACCCTGTTAACCCTTCTACTCCAAACACCTTCCCACACAATACAGCTGCTGAAACTGCCACTCTTCTTAACAAGTACTACATTGAAACTATCCAAAAACATACACAAACCAGTACTACTGCCTCATCTCTTCCACCACTTCACAACAAAACTCCTTTCAATACTTTCTCTCTCCAACCCGTTTCTACTACCTTCATTAAATCCTCCTAAATAAACTCAAGCCTTGCTCCCCCTCCACTGATCAATGTCCACCTTATTTCTTAAAGTCTATTGCCTACCCTTTCCCAATACTTATCAAAAGTTCCATTTCTGAAGCCCTTGTCCCAGATATATGTAAATCCTTTTACACAATCCCACTTCATAAAAGGTGGACACTCAACTCAACCTTTTAACTACAGACCCCTTGATATCCTGTACCCCCTATCTAAACTCTTGGAAAAGTATGTCCATACTCAATTACTCAAACACATTCTTGACAATAACCTAACTCCCACCCAAAATGGCTTCAGACCCTATCACAGTACTTCCACTGCACTACTGTCTTTTACCCAAACAGTAACTTTGGCCTGTGATAATAACTTGTCTCCTGTATATTCCTTGATCTCTAAGGCTTTCAACACAGTCTCTCATTCCAAACATCTCACTAAACTTTCTGATCTCTAACTTTCTCTCTCCTCTTTAAACTGGGTTCTTATTACCAAATCAAAGAGTCTAAACATCGAACAGCCTTAATGTCGGAAATGCCGTTCAATGATGTGCTTTTTGTGAGATCGCAGTACAGTGAAGATCAGAATATTTGCCCTTTCCTCAATGTAGTGTGATCTTGGAGTTGGAGTTGGTATATATATTTAGCAGGGGTTGGACGAGGGCGCAGCCCCCCACAAATGTAACTTTGAGGTCTGGCATTTTCAGCCTTTAGGCCATTCGATGTTTAGTGTCTTCAGTGTTCTAATATAGACCCTTTAAACTGGTATTCTAGCTACCTATCCTGCAGACAAAGTACAGCTGTGTACATTTACCATAAAAGTAGATGTTAGAGTGTATTCACTGTGGCAGTCGTAACATTTGGGTTATCTGCTTGCAGATAACCCTCAGTCGGCCTGATTAACAAAGTCTTGGGTCCTGTGTCAGTTGCTGTCCCTTCGTCCATGATGTCAGGTCATCAGTGGTATAAAACATGCAGCCGACACCATTACATCAGTTTTTCTTGCCCCGGATGTCAGGTGCCCCCTTAATTGGAAGCAATTATATATGAAAGCACAAAAGTATACCTCCAACAAAAAAACAAATACATCAAAAAGGCTTTTAAGCATAGTAAAGGAAAGTAGAGGTATAGCCAAAAGAAGTTAGGGGCTGAAGGGAGGGTAACCAGGACTGCAACAGAGAATACACTGTTACATCTAAATTTATGGTAAGTGTACACAACTGTACTATGTTCTTCATGTTTCACTGTTGCAGTCATTACATTTGGGTAGATTCCCAAAGTTATGGTTGGGAGGAGGAATTTAGATAGCATTAGGGCCAGCTATAAGGCCCTGCAAGACAACAGTGGGAAAGCCAGCTCTGGATTTAGAGAAAATTGGCAAATGATAATGCTTGGTGAAAGTATGTACAGAACTCCAGGTAGCAGCTTCTAGGATGTCCGTGGTAGGGATGCCTCTGAGAAAGGCTGTAGAGGTAGATGCAGCCCTGGTGGAGTGAGGTCTGATCCCCTGGGGGATAGGTTTTCCATAGTGCTTGTAGCAGAAATGAATGCAATGGCTTATCCATTTAGAAATGGTTTGCTTTGAAATAGTCTTCCCCTCTGACCCTGCAGCAAATGCCACCAGCAGTTGTTCAGATTTCCTTTGAGGTTTAGTCCTGTCCAAGAAGAATCTAAGTTGTCTGTGCACATCTAAGGAATGCAGTATCTGTTCCCCTTTATTCTGTGGAATGGGAAAGAAGGTTCACACATGAATGGACTGATAAGAGCCACACTGGATACCGCCTTGGGCATGAAGGGTGGATTGGTTCTGAGGGACACCCTGTGCGCATGAGAGATGATGAAAGGCTCCACTGCCATAAGGGCCTGTAATTCAGATACCCGTCTAGCTGAAGTGATTGCTAAAAAGAAAGCTGTTTTCCAAGAAAGAAATTTTAAGTCTGCAGTAGCAGCTGGCTCGAAAGGAGGTAGAGTTGGAGCTCTCCTGGGTGGTCTCAAAATTTTGGCCCCTCTGAGAAACTGCTTGAGCAGTGCATGAGAGAAGAGGGGAGGTTCTGTGTTATAATGAGTTAAAATGGCTGAGGTATGGATTTTATTGGAGGAAAAAGACAGGCCCTTGTGAAGCACCTCAGTTAAGTATTGTAAAATCTGAGGTAAATTGGGCACTGCTGTGCTCATCCCTTGAGACTGGTTCCAGGCACAGAATCTTTTCCATTTTTCAGCATAATATTTTCTAGTACTAGGCCTCCTTGCCTCTAAAATTATATCCATCACAGGTTTGCTGAGGGATGGTAAAGGAGAGATTAAGTATGTAGCCAGGCTGCAAGGTTCAGTGTTAAAAGCTGAGGGTGCAGAATCTGGTTCTCCTGCCGAGAGAGCAGAGAAGGAGTCTGAGGCAGGTGCCATGGAGATAACCATGACACACTGTGCAGGAGGGGGTACCAGTGTTGGCGCGGCCAGTCTGGAGCAATCAAAATCATCCTTGGTTTGTCCCGTTTGCCTCTGCTCTCCAAAGTACTACTAAAAATCAGAGGTGGGAAGGCATAGAGTGATAGGTTTTTCCAGGCTTGTTTGTGGGGAGTCCTTGTGCAAAGTTTGTCCAATTGGTAGTTCTGGGGAGAGGCAAACAGATCTATATCTGGACTCCCCCATTTGCAAGTCAACATGTGGAAAATCCTTGGTTCCAGTTTCCACTCGTGTGGGTCCATGAGGTTTCTGCTCAGTCAGTCTGCCAGTGTATTTAATTTTCCTGGCAGGAATTGAGCTTGTAGGTGCACTTGTTAGCTCAAGGCTGTGTTCCACAATGCCATGGCTGGTCTGCAGAGGGGGTAAAAATGTGTACCCCCCTGCTTGTTTATGTGTCACATAACAGTGGTGTTTGTCCATCTTTACCATTAGTTGTCCTGGAAGAATGTGGTCCTTGAAGGCTGTCAGAGCATTCTGTACAGCTAACATTTCTTTTTGATTGATATGCAGGTGCATTTGACTTGGGTTCCATTTTCCCTGAATGCACTTCCCTGCCAGGTGAGCCCCCCATGCATAGTCTGAGGCCTCTGCCCACCAAAGAAACTTTAGGTGTAGGCAAGGTATGATAGGAATCATTGTTTCTATGTCAACAATGTTGACACCATAGGCTTTTTAGATACCACTGTAGTTTCCTCATATGCAGTCTTGCATATGGAATTAGAAGAATGTAGGAGGCCATGAACCCCAAGGCTTGCAGTATTTGTCTTGCAGATAGCAGGATTTTTGTGGCCACTTGTTTGAAGTAGGTTGTCAAATGAATTTGCTTTTCTGGCGTGAGGTAAGCCATCTGGGAAGTTGTATTCAAGCTTGCTCCCAGGAATATAATTTGTTGACTGGGTACCAGGTGTGATTTATTTTCATTTATGGTGTACCCTAGACAATTTAGAACCCTTTTTACAAAGGCCAGATGATTCAAAAATACGTCATGGCTTTCTGCTTGAATTAGACAATCATCCAGGTATGGGTATATTTGAATATTTCTTTGCCTGCAAAATGCAATAACTGGAGCTAGGCACTTTGTGAACACCTTGGGCGCAGTAGATAAGCCAAAGGGCAGTGCAGAGAAAGTACAGTTTTGTACCTACCATAAATGTAGATGTTCGAGTGTTCACACTGCTGCAGTCATTACACTTGGATTATCCTGCCGTCAGGCGGTCCCGCAGTCAGCCAGAGTTCCAAAGTCTTGGTCTGGCGTCGGTTGCTGTCGCTTCTTCCCTGACGTCCATGCGCCAGGGGTATACAAGATGCATTCAATGCCATTTTCTTCAGTTTGTCTAGCCCCAGATGTCAGGTGCCCCCAAGTAGGTAGGCAATACATATTGCTAATAAAAAATATACATATAAAATAAAAACAATACCTTCAGTTACAAGCAAATACACCACAAAGGTTGTATAGGATAGAAAGGTATAGATAAGTCCAGCTAGTTCAGAGGGGATGGAGGGAGGGTAACCTGGACTGCAGCAGTGTGAACACTCGAACATCTACATTTATGTTAGGTACAAAACTGTACTATGTTCATAGTGTTACACTGCTGCAGTCATTACACTTGGATAGAATCCCAAAGCTAAGGTTGGGTGGCTGGTCTATAAAGAGTTAGGATTGGCTATGAGGCCCTGCAGAACTGCAGTGACAAATCCTGCTCTAGATTTAGAGTAAATAGGCAGGTGGTAATGCTTGGTAAAGGTGTGCACTGAACTCCAAGTTGCAGCCTCCAAAATGTCCTTGGTAGGTACTCCCCTGAGAAAGGCTGTTGAAGTGGCTGTTGCCCTGGTGGAATGTGGCCTAATGTTATTTGGGGCTGATTTTCCATGCTGTGTGTAGCAGTAATGAATACAGTGTCCTATCCATTTGGATATAGTCTGCTTTGAGATAGCCTTGCCCTGTGATCCTGCAGCATATGCTACAAACAGTTGCTCTGTTTTCCTGAAAGCTTTTGTTTTGTCCAAGTAGAAGCGTAGCTGCCTGTGCATGTCCAAACAATGCAGAATTTTCTCCCCTTTATTCTGGGGGTTCGGATAAAAAGTTGTCAAATGGATGGTTTGGTTAAGAGCCACACTAGATACCACCTTTGGCATAAAGGTAGGGTTTGTCCTTAAAGAAACCCTGTCCTGATGAAAAATTATAAAAGGTTCCACTGCCATTAATGCCTGTAGCTCTGAGACTCTTCGTGCTGAAGTTACTGCCAGGAGCAGGGCTGTTTTCCATGATAAAAATTTTAGATCGGCTATATTGGCTGGCTCAAAAGGTGGCAGGGTCAGTTTTTCCAAAACGAAATTGAGGTCCCAAGTTGGTGTTGGTGCTCTCCGGGGCGGTCTTATGTTTTTAGCCCCTCTGAGGTACTGCTTTAGCAAGGGATGAGAGAATAAAAGAGGATCCATGTTGTAATGTGCTGAAATGGCAGAGGCATGGATCTTAATTGATGAGAAGGATAGGCCTCTGTCCAGCATTTCAGTTAAGTATTGTAAAATCTGAGGAATGTTTGGAACAAGAGGGTCAAGGCTTTGAGCCTGGTTCCAGGCACAGAATCTCTATCATTTTTCTGAGTAAGCTTTCCTGGTGCTAGGTGTCCGGGCCTCCAAAATGACATCCTTAACAGCTTTAGAGAGAGGTGTTGCCTGTTTGACTAATGAATCTGCCATGCAGCCAGGTTTAGGGTTTTGAGATGACCGTGCAGGATCTGATTGTTTTGTTGAGTCAGAAGGTGTGGAATTTGAGGCAAAATCCATGGTGGGCCTTGAGCTAAGTTCCTTAAGATAGGGTACCATTGCTGGCGTGGCCAGTCTGGGGCAATCAGGATTATCTGTGTTTTTTCTTGTCTGGCTTTTAGGAGTACCTTTGAAAGGAGAGGCAGTGGCGGGAAGGCATAAACTTTTAGGTTTTTCTAGCTGAACAAAAGAGCATCCACTTTCCATGCTTTGTGATAAGTCCTTGTGCAGAATTTTTGCAGTTGGCAATTCAGTGGGGAGGCAAAAAGATCTATGTCTGGGCATCCCCATTTTTGCGTTACCATGCTGAAGATTTGTGGATTCAATTTCCATTTGTGAGGGTCCATGATATTTCTGCTTAGATCGTCTGCCAGAGTATTTTCTTTTCCTGGCAGGAATTGCGCTTGCAGGTGAACTTGATACATTAGAGCTGTGTTCCACAAGGTCATGGCTTGCCTGCATAGGGGATAAGAATGAGTGCCCCCTTGCTTGTTTATGTACCACATTACTGTGGTGTTGTCTGTCTTTAATAATAATTGTCCTGGATGCAGAAGGCCCTTGAAAGCTGTTAGAGCATTTTGAACAGCCAACATCTCTTTTTGATTGATGTGAAGATGCATCTGGTCTGTGATCCACTTGCCCTGAATGCATTTTCCTGCCGTGTGTGCTCCCCAGGCGTAATCCGAAGCATCTGTTGTTAGGGTTTGCCTGGCTGTGGGTGGGGTAAAAGACTGACGCATGTTTAGGTGAAATGCCTGTGCCCACCATCAAAACTCCTGTTGTAGGCAGAGAATCATTGGTATTACTGCTTCTAAACTGTGAGAGTGTTGAGTCCAAACACTTTTTAGGTACCACTGTAATTTCCTCATATGCAGTCTGGCATATGTATTAGTAGTATGCAGGATGCCATGAATCCCAGGGCTTGCAGAATTTTTCCTTGCAGGGAGATGGGACTTTTTTGCCAGTAATTGAAAATATTGAGTTAGTTGAACTTGTTTGTCTGGCGTGAGATAAGCCTTCCGGGCCATTGTATTTAAGCTGGCACCCAGGAATGTAATCTGTTGTGAGGGCACTAGTTTTCTTTTCGTTTACTGTGTACCCTAGAGAAATTAGCAACCTTTTTACAAATGCCAGATGCTGTAGAAGAATGTCCTTCGTCTCTGCTTGAATGAGGCAGTTGTCCAGGTAGGGATATATTTGAATTCCTTTTTGTCTGCAAAATGCAATTACTGGTGCCAGGCACTTTGTGAAGACCCTGGGCGCAGTAGATAAGCCAAAGGGCAGTGCAGATAATTAGTAGTGCATTGTACCAGCTTTGAATCTGAGGTATCTTCTGCAATTTCGTCTGATAGGGACATGCAGGTATGCCTCTTTGAAGTCCAGAGTAACAAGCCAAGCCTTCTTGCCCAGCATGGGTAGAAGCTGCTGTAATGTCAACATTTTGAATTTCGGAATATCCAGGTAAGTATTTAGAATTGAAAGGTCTAGTATGGGCCTCCAGGCCTTGTCCTTTCTGGGGACCAGGAAGAGTCTTGAGTAAAATCCTTGTTCTTGTTCCTGCTGTGGTACTTTTTGAATGGCTTTCATGACCATGAGGGCTGAAATTTGTTTTTGTGCCTCTGCCCATTGATTTTGTGGCAGGTCTGGCATTCCTTTTAGCCTTGGTAAAGTATGAAAGTGGAACCTGTAACCTTGAGACACAATATTCAGAACCCATTTGTCTTGGGTGATTGTTTGCCAGTTTTGAGAAAAAAGTGCTAGTTTTCCCCCTAAGGGGGCTTCCAAAAGGGAAGTGCTTGGCATACGAAGGGGAAAGTCATTGTGACTGTTTCCTATAAGGTTGAGACTTGTCCTCACCTCCTTTTGGGGTTGAGGTGCCCCACTGTCGTTGTCTGTTTGAGCCTTGGGGTTGAGGTCTGCCTCTTGGACATCTGTATCTGCCTCTCTGTGGCCTGTCTGACGCTGAAAAGGACCAATTCTTTGTTGGCCAATTTCTGCTAAATCGAAGTGGCTGTACCTGTAAGAAATCCTTGACTGTTTGCATAGATTTAGCTTTATCCTCCATTTTCTTTAACACCAAACAAGGTATCATGCTGTAAAGGAGCATCCAATAATTTTGCCTTAACATGATCAGGTGAACTCTGTTCTTTTAACCAAGCATGTCTTCGCATCACAGAACCTGTAACTGTGGCTCTACAAGAGGCCTCTAAAGAATCAAAACCACATTGCAGAGTATGTTTTCCCACCTGTTCAACTGCATGCAATAAATCCTGCATTTCTTTACAATCAGGAGCTTCTGAGCTTGCAAGCATTTTCTGTTTTAATTGAGCCATTAAATATTGTTGGTACGTAAGCATGTGAAACTGGCAATTTAAAGCTCTTACTGCTAAAGTTGCAGAAGTGTATACTTTCTTCCCCCATCTATCCAAAGCTCTGGAATCTCTGTCAGAGGGTACTGGATTTTTTGCAATGGAAGCCTTAACCCCTTTTGGACCCTGGGAAATCGTTTCTGGATCAGCAGAAGGGTTTTTGTAAAGAAACTTGTGAGAGTCAGGGACTCTATAATACCTATCTGGCTTGGCTGGAGCAGGGGGCAAAGAATCAGGAGATAAACTGGATTCAGAGAACACATCATCCACAATATCTAGCACAGGCGGAATAGCCAGGGGCCTGTGCTGAGGCACTAAAAGGAAATCCCTGAGCTTTTTCTTGGATTCTGAGCAATTCTGACTTTCCCAATGGAAATACTCCCTCATGGTATGTAAAGTTTCCCCAAAAGAATAATCCTCAGGAGGAGAGGCTGAAGGGATAGATTCTTCAGCATCAGAGTCCTCATAGGGGGGGGGGGGGTAGAGAGTATCCCTGCTCTGAAGAGGAATCAGGGGAAATGGAAACCTGATCAGAGGAATCATAATCTGTTATCCTGCCTAGGCCTTTTCTCAGGAGGGGGATGGGAACCCCCGATTAGAGTAATGAGGTCTTCGGCCATTTTAAGCATCTGTTTCTTAGGCATGGAGGACTGTCCAGGAAAATGCTGTACTTGTTTATTTGTCTTTAATGGTACTTTTGTCTTGGCTGTTGTTTTAATGGTAAGTTGTGAAGGTCTGAAAACACCCTCAGAAGCCGATGCCTGCTCAGCGGCTCCGGACCCATCTGAGGGATTAGTTTCCGTACACCCAGTACCTTGAGTTTCCAGTGGCCTAGTTGTCTCCACGTGGGAGTTGGAGGCGGCCTGTGGCTCTGAGGTAGCGGGTGTCAGGGGCTGTGAAAACACCTCACTGAGAACAGGCGACTGGCCTACAAGAGGTTTCGTTGGTTTTGGACCTCGGATGCCTGTCTTTATCCTTGCCTTTGCATTTTTTTTGGTATTGCGGTCGTCGGTTCATCTGACGGCATAGTATAATTGAACCTCCGGCCAAAGTAGTGCAAAGCAAAATCAAAACGTCTTTTTATAGTGCATTTCTTAAATCTAGCACAAAACCGAGTACTAAGGTCTTTAGCCATTCTTATCATTTGTTTTTTTAGGCATAGAGTTCTGACCATGAGGTTTGGGCGTCAATTTTCTAGGCATGGTTCGAGTTTTAGGCCTAGAAAAAGAAGATGGTATTGGTTTAATATGCAAGTCAGTAGGCCTGAATACACCCTTAGAAGCCGGTGCCTGCACATTGACTCCGGACCCATCCAAGGTAGAGACATCCGCCGGTTCCACACTTGAAGCATCTTGCGGCATACCGGACTCCGAATGGATCTCAGTAGAGACCTGCGAATCTGAAGTAGGGCTGCGAAAGCACCTCACTGAGTATCGGCCTCGGCGGCCTGTCTCTGTCTTTATCTTTGCGTTTTTTTGGAATGTCGGTAGTCGGATGGCTTACCAAAGACATATCAGGATAATTAAACCGAACACCAAAATATTTAGAAGCCAAAATATACCGACAACGGATGGTTTGTGGTTTAAATAAGGCACAAAACAGACAGTGAGGTACGTCGTGGTCAGGGCCTAGGCAAGGACTACAATATGAATGAAAATCTTTATGAGGTATTTGCTTTCCACAAGATATGCAATTATTTACTTTTACTGACATCGGATTAGAGCAAGAAAAAGTTTCCCCAACAGGGTACTTAGCTTTTAGTTGAAGACTTTGGTTCTGAAACGCGAAAACAAAAATTTCAGGAGTCGGCCAACCGGCACTTGCGAACTGCTTCTGCTTCGGGAACCGCACAGCAAGAAAGACTGATGTAATGACATCGGTTGCATATTTTATACCCCTGACAACCTGGCGTCATGGAAGAGGAGACAGCAACTGACATAGGACCCAAGACAATCAGGTTGACTGAGGGCTACTGCAAGTAGATAACTCAAATGTGATGACTGCAACAGTGAAACACGAAGAACATCTTCATAGTATTTACTGTGATTCCCAGAAGTGATAAAGACTCAGCAGTGACTTAGGTTCATAGTTTGGTACTAGGCTATTGGCTCTAAGGCCTATGCAAGCCTAGCCATAACAATTCCCTGGAAATTTTTTCCCACAATATTTACTTCTCTGGGCCCCTGTCTAGCAGGGTGACTGATATGATCCCTGGGGTGAATTTCCTATCTCCCATCCAATCATCAAGGTTCCTTTTGAAGAGGGCCAATGAGGTGCTCTGCTTGACATGTATGGGCAGTCTATTCCAGAGTATGGGGAGTCTCTGGGTCAGGAACCTATCCCTCCAGCATGTTTTGTTCATTGTGATGATAAGGTTTAGATCCCTGGAGCATGTGGCTCTGAGGGATTGGGATTTCTTTAAGTGGAGCATGTTCAACAGCTCAGGGTTTGACATGGCGTTGTATGTTAAGCAGAGATTGCCTCCGAGTAGACGATATGCCATAGAGTATAGCTGGAGTTTTTTTTAGACTGTCAGCATATGGCATCTGCTTTAGGCCTGTGATACTTTTAGTGAGGTATTTCTGTGGCCTTTCCAGCTGTTGCAGATGTCTTGTGAGGTACATACAAATGGGGCATTATACTCTATAATGGGTCTAATGAGGGATGAGTACAGTGGGACAATGACCTCCTTTTTTCTGGATGAAAAGCCCTTAGTGATGAGGTGTGCCACATAGAAGGATTTCATGACTGTTGTGGCGATGTGGTTATCGAAAGTGAGACCACTGTCCACTTGTGTCCCTAAGTCTCTCATCACACTTTCGATGTTTAGTGTCCTGCCACCTATGTGGTAGTGTTCATGGGTACATGTTTTTTTCCAAAGGGGATGACTATACATTTCTTGGCATTAAGCTTGAGCCCATGGCTCTGGCACCAGGCATCTGTTTCTGTAAGGCCCTTTTGTAGAATATCCACATCATTTGGGGATTCAATAATGGTTCCCAGTTTGCAGTCATCTGCAAACTTTGTTAGCCAGAGTCCCTTAGTGTTGGCCTGTACTTCAGAGAAGTAGATGCCAAACAAGAGTGGTCCCAGGACTGAACCCCGAGGTACTCCACTTGTCTGGAGCTGGATTTGGAGTCGGCTACTTTTACAGTCTGGGTTCTGTCAGTAAGCCAGTTGGCAACCCATCGAGTGACGGAGGTATTTATGCCCAGCTTAGTAAGTTTATCTATGATTCCAGAGTGGGGGATGGTGTTGAACGCCTTGGCGAGGTCCAGACAGGCGGTTTGGACCTCCTTACCCTTGTCCACAGCTCTGGAGACCGATTCAAAGAAGTCAATCAGATTCAGGAGACAAGATCGGCCCATCACAAACCCAAACTGGGTGGGGTCCAGTGTCTGGAGGTTGACAATTTCTTTGTTTATAACTTATAGTTCCATGATAATGCATTCCATGCCCTTGCAGATCAGGTTTGTCAGACTGATGGTACGGTAGTTCCCGGGATCCAAGGTGGATCCTTCCTTGTGGATCGGGATAACTGTAGCTGTGCGCCACTCAGTGGGCACGAAGCCTGAGGTGAGGCTATGATTAAACATGACACTTAGGTGGGGAGCCAGTTCATTTTATAGTTCATGTAGTACACAGCCTGGGATGTCATCTGGTCCCATGGATGCTGTATTGTTAGCTTTGGAGAGTGCTGTTTCTACCTGTGTGGCTGTGATTATCGGAATTTAGCAATCTTTTGGGATTGAGATGGGCCCTTTAAGGGGTGAGAGGGGAGTGAAGTTAGCACTAAATCGATCTGCCAGGATATTGGCAATATCCTTGGGATCAGTATATTTAATGCCATTCTGTTGTAGCCCAGAGCAGATCTGAGCATTGCCATTTAGATTCTTGACATAACTACAGAATGCCTTGTGGTTGTCTTTGGAATCTTTGGCAATTTTATTTTCGTAACTAGCTTTTGAGGACGGAAAGTCTCTCAAAGTTAGGGCTTAAATACCAGAACAACAACTTTTTTTTTTTTTTACAAAAACACAAAAGAACCAGCCCCCACTAGCTTGCAGCTATTAGCCTACAAAGCACTAGAGAAAGCCACAAAATGAAAGTTTTTAAACAGATAAAGATTTGTAAAGATACACAATGCTTGCAAACAAATCAGTTACCCGTGCGGATTACAATAAAAGTGCTATATATAAATTGCTAGAAACAATACACTGTATAAATAATCGAAAATAAAACAGGATACTTATATATCTCAGCTACGAATTGGAGTCAACAGTTCTCATCCACTCTGCTCAGTGTGTATAAGACAGAAACTCTCTCAAAGTTAGGGCTTAAATACCAGAACAACAACATTTTTTTTACAAAAACACAAAAGAACCAGCCCCCACTAGCCTGCAGCTATTAGCCTACAAAGCACTAGAGAAAGCCACAAAATGAAAATTTTTAAACAGATAAAGATTTGTAAAGATACACAATGCTTTAACTGCAAACAAATCAGTTACCTGTGCAGATTACAATAAAAGTGCTATATATAAATTGCTAGAAACAATAAACTGTATAAATAATCGAAAGAAAAAACAGGATACTTATATATCTCAGCTAAGAGTTGGAGTCAACAGCTCTCATCCACTCTGCTCAGTGTGTATAGACTTCTGAGTGGCAATTAGACTGTCTGATGCTAAATTAGGGTAAAAAGACAATTGGGATGTAGAAAAACTGGGAATTGGGGAGGTCATATCAACAGACTGTCAAAGAAGATTAAGAAATATCTATCAGGTTATGACCAGGCTTGTCAGTCAGAAGTACAAATGGATGCAGATCAAAATAGAGATATATATGAATGCAGTAAGAAAAAATATTTTTCAAACACTTGTTTTGTGCAAAAATTAAGTACTCTTAATCTTGTGTTGGTTGGGTTATTCCCACTAGACTAGTGGCCTCTTTTCAGTGGAGACCAATGGGGAGAAATTTACCCAGTCGGGGAACTTCTATTCTTTTTGATAGGTGCCATGGAATTTTATACATTTACCAGAACTACCACTAACTAAAGCAGATGAGACCTCTGTTTACATCTCATCACTTAAGAGGGCAGCACTCAGCAATGTTACAATGTACCGTCAGCAACCACATCATCTGGAGTGGGAAGAGAACCCATAGCCTTCTGATCTTTAATCCTCAAAGGCAAATATACTAGCCTGGGACCATTTTTTCTCTGCTGTGAGCTTACGTCATGACAGAGAAGTCTAGCATGAGAAGCATTATGGGTAAAGTGGAGGCTTTATTAACCTGGGAAAATTTCAAAAGGCAAGTTGTCTGAAAGTCTACAGTTTTAGTCCTACTGCTTGACAAGTATAGCCATCCTTATCTCAGATTCACATACACACCCACTCTGACCAAGATTAGGGGAAACTACTGCTGTGGAAAAGCAGGATGAAAAGGGCCGTATAAAGCAGCCCCACCAATGACTGTTACTGTTGAAGGAGGGGGAGGCGGGTTCTTTGATAATGGTCTTGTCTAGCCAGACCTTTTTTCTCCCTACAGGACCACTGCTTCATCTGGAAGTACATGCATTGCTTGTACTACTATTGCTTGGAATGTCATCCATAAAAACAAGCCTTAAAAAATTAGTCTCTAGAATACCTCGGGGGTCTGGCAGATGAAACTCCTCCTTAACAGCATTTTTCCTTTTCTCTTCCAACATATTTCAAAATCTCCTCAGAAAAGTGCCCATGAAAGTTATTCTTATCTGCTTGACTGTTTTGTAGCTGGCCCTTATCAGCAGTTAAAGATTCTAAAAACAAATGTCAGTTAAAAGTTACATTTGACCACATATAGTGACACTTTAAATTATGACTTCAACAGACCATACAAAAAAATAAATCTTATTACCAGGGATTTTCAGTCAGTACTCAACCAATTAGTATATGAAAGCAGGGGGTCTTCCAACAATTTGTACCTCTAAACCAAACCAATGAACAGAGTACGTAATTTCAATATCAGAAGAGAACTGAGCTTCAACCATTTTAAATTCAAACAGCAGCAAAATAAAAGCTTAAAAGATGAAACTGCCTTTATCAGTTCTTTGTGAGAACATGGAAGCTATCACCTACTGTACATAGTTTCAATAAAAGTTTTTTTTTTAATTAATATCTAGTTGCTGGCATATATATTTTTTTAAATTATCATGGAAAAGTTGGACATAAAACCAAACATACCTCCGAAGATTAGTTCAAATGGCAGTCAACATGGAGCATACATCCTTCTTATCATACTAGCACTTAAACTGCATATTTACCAAACTTTTTCTGCAGTTTGGGTATTTTACATATATTTGCCCTCAAAATTCAGAATGCCACGAACTATTCTTTGATATTCCTATGGCAGTTCTTTTTTTTTTTTTTTCAATGACTAAATCTTTATTAAAACAGCAAAACTTCAGGAAGCACAGCCATAGCATTTAACCATACTACTGAAATAAAATAAAAATTACATATATAATACAACTTTTTAAAGAAAAACATTTGAAAAAATATATAACTATACATACTATACAAAAACTAATCCAAAGGGTAAAAAGGTCACACAGATGAACTATTTAGTAAAAACTACAAGAAAAAAGTACAGTTTTGTACCTACCATAAATGTAGATGTCCGAACTGGATAGCATCTGCAGTCATAACAACTGGGTTGTCCTGTCGTCAGGCAGCCCTGCAGTCGGCCGGATTCCAAAGTCCGGGTCCGGCTTCGGCTGATGTCGCACTCCACCCGACGTCATCTCTGTTGGTCTTCGGGTATAAAAGCATCAGCCGACGCCATTTTCCTCAGTGTTTCTTGCCCCAGATGCCAGTAGCCCTCTTGCAGGCTAAAATTTGGATAGATGCCAATGTTTCCAAATAGATAGAGGTAAACACAACAATAAGCATGTATGTACATATATACAAACAAATACACCATAAAGACTCCCCCAACAGCTAGCTATTAGGAGGGTAAACACCCTAGGAGTACCACAGAGGGAAGGAGGGAGGTAATCCTGACTGCAGATGCTATCCAGTTCGGACATCTACATTTATGGTAGGTACAAAACTGTACTATGTCCTTCATGGATGCATCTGCAGTCATAACAACTGGGTAGAATACCATAGCCAACTAGGGGAGGAGGATAAAAGTAGATTATGGTGTGTTTAGGATCCCTTGCAGTACAGCAGTGGCAAACCTTGCTCGGGATCTGGAATATAGAGGCAAATTATAATGCTTGGCAAATGTATGCACGGAGGTCCAAGTAGCCGCCTCAATAATGTCTTTGGTTGCCACTCCTCGTAAGAAGGCTGTGGTAGTGGCTGTTGCCCTTGTAGAATGAGGTCTTATGTTCTGTGGAATTGGTTTTCCATGGAAGGAGTAACAGTATCGTATGCAATTTCCTATCCATTTGGAGATTGTCTGTTTGGAAATAGCTTTTCCTTCCCTTCCTGTTGCATAGGCTACAAAAGTTGGTCAGTCTTTCTGCTATTTTTGTTCTGTCCAAGTAGTAGCGTAGCTGTCTATGTACATCCAAGGTATGCAGTATTCTTTCCCCTCTGTTTTGTGGGTTGGGAAAGAAGGTAGGTAGGTGGATTGCCTGGTTTAAAGACACTCTGGATACCACCTTGGGCATAAATGTAGGATTAGTCCTCATGGACACTCTGTCTTGGTGGAAGATTAGGAAGGGTTGCACTGCCATTAAGGCCTGTAGTTCTGAAACCCTCCTTGCTGAAGTAATTGCCAGTAGGAAAGCAGTTTTCCATGACAGGTGTTGTAGGTCTGCTGTTGCTGCTGGTTCAAAGGGTGATAGTGTCAACTTTTCCAGCACAAAGTTTAAATCCCAAGCTGGTAATGGTGGTTTCCTTGGAGGTTTTACATTCTTGATTCCTCTGAGGAACTGCCTGAGCAAAGGGTGCGAAAAACAGGTGGATCAAAGCTGTATTCTGCTGAAATAGCTGATGCATGTATCTTGATGGAGGAGTAGGACAGGCCTGAATGAAGAAGTTCGGCCAGATACTCCAGAATGTTAGGCATATCTATGTTTGACACATCTTTTCCTCTTTCCGTACTCCAAATGACAAACCTTTTCCATTTTCCAGCATAGTTCCTTCTTGTTGAAGGTCTGCGTGCTTCAAGAATAATGTCTTTAACTCTTTGGGAAAGTTCTGGGTTAGCTGCTGCTATGTGATGTTCCATGCAGTCAGTTGCAACGTTTTTAGGTTTGGATGTATGATGCTGTAGTTGTTCTGAGTTAACATCAAAGGCATCAGGGTATTGGCCACATATTGTTCCGGAGACATGCTCCTCAGTAGTGGGTACCAGTGTTGTCTTGGCCAGTTTGGAGCTATCAGGATTATCCTTGGACGTTCTTCCTTGATTTTTAGTAGTACCTTGTGTATCAAAGGAAGAGGTGGGAATGCATATGCTGTTAGGCCTTTCCAGTTGAAGGAGAGCGAGTCCACTTTCCATGCTAGTGGGTGGAATGTCCTTGTGCAGAATTTTTTGAGCTGGTGATTGAGAGGTGATGCGAATAGGTCTATCTGTGGCATTCCCCATTTCTTTGAGATGGTCTTGAAGATGTCCGGGTTCAGCTTCCATTCGTGGGCATCCGAAGTGGTTCTGCTTAATATGTCTGCTAGAGTATTGTCTTTCCCCGGTACAAATATTGCTTGTAACTGGATGTTGTAGCTGAGTGCCAGGGTCCACAGCTCCAAGGTCATTCTGCATAGGAGGTATGAATGAGTGCCTCCCTGTTTGTTGATGTACCACATGACTGTGGTGTTGTCTGTCCTTATCATCAACTGGCCCTCTTTGAGAAATGGTTTGAACTTTTGGATTGCCAGTTTTACTGCCAGCATTTCTTTTAGATTGATGTGCAGGTGAAGTTGATCCTGTGTCCACAATCCTTGCACGCATTTGTCCAGCATGTGGGCCCCCCATCCTAGGTCTGAAGCGTCTGTTGTGATGGTCTGGCTTGCTTGACATCTGCGAAAGGGTAGGCCTGGGTTTGACTGGCATGCCTGAGCCCACCATAGGAACTCCTGTTTTAAGCATGGAATTAGAGGGATTTCTGTTTCTAGACTGTGTCTGTGTTGGGACCATAAATTCTTTAGGTACCACTGTAGTTTTCTCATATGTAGTCTGGCAAATGGAACCAAGATTATGCATGATGCCATGAAGCCCAAGGCCTGCAGAACTTTTCTTGCTGTTAACTTGTTCAGTTTTGTTAGTGCCAAGAAGTAAAGAGGAAGTTCTTTTTGTTTTTCTGTAGTCAGGAATGCCATTTGTTTTACTGTGTCCAATTCGCCCAAGAATGTCCTTGTTTGGGATGGTATCAGCCTTGACTTTTGTAAATTGACTGTGTATCCCAGTGCTTGTAGCAAGTAAATGACCCTTTGTAAATCTGTTGTCAGCTTGCTTTTGTTGTCCCTTGTAGCAGGCAGTCGTCCAGGTATGGGTAAATTTGAATTCCCTGTAGTCTGCAATGGGCGATTACTGATGCCAGGCATTTTGTGAATACTCTGGGCGCAGTAGATAAGCCAAAGGGCAATGCTGAGAATTGATAGTGCTCTGATCCTGCAAGAAATCTGAGGTATCTTCTGCAGATTGGTCGAATGGGGACGTGCAGGTATGCCTCCTTGAGATCTAGAGTTACCAGCCAAGACTCCTTGCCCAGCATGGGAAGAAGTTGCTGTAGGGTCAGCATTTTGAATTTTGGGACAATGATGTATGTATTTAAGGTGGACAGGTCGAGAATTGGTCTCCAACTTTTTTCCTTTCTTGGAACTAGGAATAGTCTGGAATAGAACCCCTTTCCTTGCTCTGCTGTTGGCACTCTTTCCACAGCTCTCATGTTTGCTAACTCCATTATCTGGCGTAGAGCCTCTGTTTTTTGGTTTGGAGGTAGATTTGGCATTCCTCTTTTGACTGGTAAAGTGTGGAAGTGAAAAGTACAGTTTTGTACCTACCATAAATGTAGATGTTCGAGGATCCACATTGCTGCAGTCCTAACCATTGGGGTAGTCCGCTGTCCAGTCGGCCCGAATACCAAAGTATATGGCTGACGTCGGTCAAGGCGCATTAGACTGATGTCAGGACGTCAGGGTACTAATGCGCATGACCAACGTCATATCCTCAGTCTTTTCTTGCCCCAGATGTCAGAAGACCCTAAAAAGACAAACCCCAAACCAAAAAACCAAAAAAAACCCTGCACCAAACATATATACAATATATACAAATGTACCAGAGTATATCTTAACCCACACCAACACCCCTAAACACAGAGGGGAAGGAGGGAGGGTAAATTAGACTGCAGCAATGTGGATCCTCGAACATCTACATTTATGGTAGGTACAAAACTGTACTATGTTCTTCATTCCACATTGCTGCAGTCCTAACCATTGGGTAGAATCCCAAAGCAGAGTTAAGGGAGGCTGGCAAATCATAAGGAAGCAGGAGCTGTCAACATGCCTTGCAAAATAGCTGTGGCAAAACCAGCCCTAGATTTAGAGTAGAGAGGAAGATGGTAATGCTTAGAGAAAGTATGCACTGAACTCCAAGTAGCTGCCTCCAAAATATCCTTAGTTGCCACCCCTTAGAAATGCTGTTGAAGTGGCAGTAGCCCTAGTGGAATGAGGCCTAATCCCAGCTGGAATCTCCTTGCCATGATGGGAATAACAAAATGAAATGCAAAACCCAATCCACTTAGAAATAGTTTGCTTAGACACAGGCTTGCCCTGAGAACTCAAAGCAAAAGAAACAAACAACTGCTGAGACTGCCTGAAATCCTTAGTCCTGCTTAAATAATAACGCAACTGCCTATGTACATCTAAAGTGTGCAAAATCTTTTCCCCTTATTTTGGGGATCTGCATAGAAAGTAGGCAAATGAATAGTTTGGTTTAAAGCCACACTAGAAACCACCTTAGGCATAAAGGAAGGATTAGTACGTAATGATACCCTATCCTTATGGAAAATCAAAAGGGCTCTACTGCCATAAGGGCCTGCAACTCAGAAACCCTTCTTGCAGAAGTAATAGCCAACAAAAAGCAGTCTTCCATGACAAGTATTTCAATTCAGCAGTAGCTGAGGCTCAAAAGGTTGTAGAGTAAGTTTTTCCAACACAAAATTGAGATCCCAAGCAGGAGTAGGAGCTCTACGGGGGTCTTATATTCTTTGCCCCTCTAAGAAACTGCTTGAACAAAGGATGCGAAAACAATGGTGGGTCACAATCATAGTGAGCTGAAATTGCTGCAGCATGAATCTTAATGGAAGAGAAGGACAAACCTTTGTCCAATAACTCAGTAAGATATTGAAGAGCCACACTCAAATTAGGCTCAGAAATCTCTAAATTCTTTGCTGCACTCCAAAATAAAAATCTCTTCCATTTTTCTGCATACACCTTCCTTGTACTAGGTCTTCTGGCTTCCATAATCACATTTAAAACTTGTTGAGGAAGTTGAGACCTGCTGTGTTTCAGAACAGAATATGCCAGGCTGTTAGATGAAGAGAGTGAAGCTTGACATTGAGCAGGTGACCGTCCTTCTGAGATAACAGATGTGGAATCAAAGGCAAAGGCCATGGAGGCTTCCTTACCAGACTCCTTAGTAGTGGGTACCAGTGTTGCCGAGGCCAATCTGGAGCTATTAAAATCATCCTTGGCTTGTCTTGTCTGACCTTTAGGAGCACCTTTGGAAGAAGAGGCAGAGGTGGAAAGGCATACACATGAAGATTTTTCCAACTGAAAGAAAGAGCATCCACTTTCCAAGCTGTGTGATGAAACCCTTTGTGCAAAACTTTGGCAGCTGGTGGTTTAGTGGAGAAGCGAACAGATCTATGTCTGGAGTTCCCCATGACACTGTCAATTTCTGAAATACATGAAGATCCAGTTTCCACTCGTGGGGATCCATGATTTGTCTGCTTAACACATCTGCTAAGGAGTTCTGTGCTCCCGGCAGAAACCTTGCCTGTAGAGTTAGTTGCAAGCTGAGCGCAGTTTCCCATAAAATCATTGCTTGCCTGCATAGAGGATAAGAATGTGTTCCCCTTGTTTGTTGATGTACCACATGACAGTTGTGTTGTCTGTTAGAATCAACACCTGCCCTGGAAGAAGTAACTCCTTGAAAGCCATTAATGCAAACTGGACTGCTAACATCTCCTTCATGTTGATATGTAGATGCTGAAGTCTGGCAGGCCACTTGTCTTGTATCCACTTTCCATTTAGATGAGCTCCCCAAGCAATGTCCGAGGCATCTGTCGTTAAAATCTGACTCGCCTCTGGCCGGGTCACAGAGAGTCCCTTGTTTAGGTGACATTCCTGAGCCCACCACAAAAATTCTTTTGAATGCAAGGTATTATTTGAATGACAGTGTCCAAATCCTGGCAGTGCTGTGTCCATACATTTTGAGATACCATTGCAGCTTCCTCATATGCAGTTTGGCATTGGGAAGCACCAGAATACAAGATGCCATGAACCCTAAGGCTTGAAGGACTGTCCTTGCAGTCAGCCCGGACTGAAGAGATAATTGATGGAAGTAACTGGAAAGATTCTTTTGTTTGTCCGGGGTTAAAAGGCCATCTGGGCTGCTGTATTCAGTCTCACACCCAGAAAGCACATGTCTTGAGAGGGTACTAGACTGGACTTTATTTCGTTCACAGAATACCCTAGGCATCTTAGCACTGCTATGACATATTCCAAATGCTGTAGAAGGTCTTCCTTTTCTTGAGCCAGAATCAGGCAGTCGTCCAAATAAGGATAGATTTGAATTCCTTTTAGCCTGAAGTAAGCTATCACTGGAGCCAGAACCTTTGTGAATACTCTGCGGCCAGTAGATAAGCCAAAGGGCAATGCAGAGAACTGATAATGAGAATTTCCAGCTCGAAAACGCAGATACTTTCTGCAACTTAGTCTTATAGGCACATGAAGGTAAGCTTCCTTGAGATCTAAAGTTACCATCCAGTGATCTTTGCCCAGCAGAGGTAAAAGCTGTTGTAACGTCAACATTTTGAACTTGGGAATGTCCAGATAAGTGTTGAGGATAGATAAATCCAAAATTGGTCTCCACGTGTTCCCCTTCTTTGGTACTAGGAACAGGCGAGAATAAAATCCTAGGCCCCTTTCTGGTACAGGGACTGGCTGAATGGCCCCTATTTGGAGTAACAGAGAAATTTGCTTGTGAGCCTCTTTCCTTTGTGGAGGAGGAACGTCTGGCATGCCTTTGAAAGGGGCAAGGTATGGAAATAAAACCTGTAACCGTGGTGAATGATATCCAAAACCCATCTGTCTTGAGTAATTAAATCCCAATTTTCTTTGAAAAGAGACAGTCTTCCTCCCAAAGGAGCTGCCAGACGAGAATGAACTGGCAGCTGAAAAGGCAGGTCATTGGGTCTGTTTACGAAAGGACTGACCCCTGCCCTCACCAGAAGTCTGAGCAGGAGAACTCCCTGTTCTAGGCCTAAAAGAACCTTGAGCTCTGCCCCTACCACGCCTAGACCTACCCCTAGACTGGGAATCATAAGCAGGATATGTCCATCCCTTAGTAGGCCAATTTCTGCTAAACTTTGGAGGCTGCACCTGCAAAAAATCCTTAACAGTCTGCATAGATTTAGCCTTGTCCTCCATTTTCTTTAAAACTGCTTCCACAGGCGAACCAAACAACACATCAGACTGTAAAGGAGCATCCAAAATCCTTGTCTTAACATGCTCAGCTAAATTCTGATCCCTCAACCAAGCGTGCCTGCGAAGAACAGAACCAGTGGCAGCCACCCTCGAGGAGGCCTGCACAGCATCAAAACCACATTGCAAAGAATGCTTACCCACTTGTTCAGACACATGAACTAAATCCAGCAACTCTTTACACTCAATACCTTCCGCCAGAGCATCCACCTTAGATTTCAATTGTGAAAGGAGATAATTTTGATATTTTAGCATGTGAAACTGACAATTCAACGCCCTCATGGCTAAAGTGGAAGAAGTATACACTTTCTTTCCCCATCTATCCAAAGCCCTTGCCTCTTTATCAGAGGGAACAGGATTTTTAACAACCGAGGCCTTAACACCCTTAGGCCCCTGAGAAACAATTTCTGGGTCTGCCCTAGGACTCTTAAAAGATACTTATGAGCTTCAGGCACCCTATAGTACCTATCAGGTTTAACAGGGCAGGAGGCAAAGAATCAGGGTTCAGGGAAGCCTCCGCAAAACATCTTCCACCACATTCAACACAGGAGGTATAGCTAAGGGCCTATGCTGGGGTAAAACAAAATTCCCTAAGCCTCTTCCTGGAATCAGAGAAATCTTGGCCTTCCCATTTAAAATGCTCCCTCATGGAATGCAGAGTCTCTGAAAATGAAAAATCCTCAGGAGGAGAAGCTGAAGGAGTGGAATCATCCACATCAGAATCAGAATAATGAGGAACTCCTGCAAGTCTTCAGCCAAGACTCAGAAGCCTCTGAACACTGTTCAAAACTCTCAAACTCAGGCTCCACCCTAGGCCTCTTATCAGGAGGGGGCATAGAACCTCTAATCATAGTAATCAAATCCTCTGCCATTTTAAGCATATGTTTCTTAGGCACAGAACCTGAAGTGCTAGGAGAAGCCCCCACTGAAGCTAAACTTGGCCTACCTCTCAAAGAAGTCTTGGAAACAGAAGGAGAGGCTCTAACTACCTTAGGAAGAGAGGGAAGAACAGTTACCTGAGAAGCCCCCTCAGCCTGGCCTACCTCCTGAGAGGGCACATCCTGTAACAGTAAAGTCTCTGCCTGAGACTCCCCAGAAACTCCTGGCAAAACTTCTGGCTCCACTGAGCCTTCTAAAGAACCGACGTCCGGGACTGCCGGTTCTTCAACCCTAGGCTTTGCTGCTTTGTCCTTGCGCTTTTGGACGGCGGGCCGGAGCATCCGATGGCATTTTATAATTACAACGCTTCCCAAACACTAACCTGGCACAGTCTAACCTTCTCTTAATAGTGCGTTTGTTAAATCTAGCACAAGAGCGGCATCCAACAACGCCGTGCTCAGGCCCTAAACAAGGTATACACAAAGTATGGTAATCCCTATGAGGTATCTGTTTCCCACAAGAAATACAGTTATTCACTTTTTCTGACATCCGTTAAATACTGAGGCAAGAAAAACCAAAATGTTCCCAACGGGTACTTAGCCAACTTTGATTCGGTCTGAAACTCCGACTTCAGAAAATTTCAGAACGCCAACCTGCACTCGCAAAACTGCTTCTGCATCGGACCATGCGGCAAAAAAGACTAAGGATATGACGTCGGTCATGCGCATTAGTACCCTGACGTCCTGACATCAGTCTAATGCGCCTTGACCGACGTCAGCCATATACTTTGGTATTCGGGCCGACTGGACAGCGGACTACCCCAATGGTTAGGACTGCAGCAATGTGGAATGAAGAACATCCGGTAACCTTGATCTATGGTTTGTAAAATCCACTTGTCTTTTGTTATGTAGTGCCAGTTCTTTGAAAATAAGGTTAACTTCCCGCCTAGAGGAGCTGCTATTTGTTCCCTGGTAGGCGGATTTAGGGTTAAGTCACTGTGGTTGTGCTGATGTAGTGGCAGTGGCTGTGTCTGTGCCTCTGTTGTTACCTTGCCACTGTCGTCCTCTGTAGGCACCTCCTCTGGATTGGTTTCTGCCTCTGGAACGTCTATTCCTGCCCCTTTGAAATTTTGTGGAGTCAGGAAAGGACCAATTTTTGGCAGGCCAGTTCCTGCTAAACCTTGCGGGTTGAACGTGCAAGAAATCTTTAACAGTTTGAACAGATTTTGCCTTTTCTTCCATTTTCTTCATAACCTGCTGGGCAGGTGTACCAAACAAACTTGTCTTGTCCATAGGAGCATCTAGCAACTTAGCTTTAACATGATCCGGTAAAGCTTGTTCCTTTAGCCATGCATGCCTTCTTATCACTGTGCCTGTCATGGCTGATCTAAATGAAGCCTCCAGTGCATCATAGCCACATTTTAAGGAATGGTTGCTAACCTGTTGTATGTTATTTACCATCTCTAATACATATTTCTTATCAAGAGGTTCATCAGTGGTTAGTTTTTTAGTTAACTGATCCAGCATAAACTCTTTGTATTGTATCATGTGAAACTGACAGTTTAAAGCTCTAGCTGAGAGAGTAGCTGAAGTGTAGACCTTTTTACCCCATCTGTCTAATGACCTTGCTTCCCTTTCAGAAGGAATAGGGTTTTTAGCTGTGGTCGCGGCTACTGCCTTGGGACCCTGGGATATAGTTTCTGGGTCTGCAAGTGGGGCCTTGTAAAGGTGGTGATGAGTATCTGGCACCCTGTAAAATCTGTCTGGTTTGGCAGGGGCTGGGGGTAAAGAATCTGGAGCGGAGCAAACATCATTGAAAGCATCATCCACCACAGAGAGAACAGGAGGTATAGCTAAGGGCCTGTGCTGTGGGAGGTGCAGAAAGGTCCTAAGTCTTTTCTGGAGTCTGAAAAATCCTGTTGCTGCCATTGGAACTGTTCTCGCATGGCATGCAAGGTTTCCCCAAAGGAGAATTCTTCTGGTGGGGAAGCAGCTGGAATGGATTCTTCAGCATCAGAATCTTCAAAATTGGAGAAGGGAGCCTCTGGCTGGTCAGTTATGTCTGATTCATCAGCAGAATCATCAGAAGACACTGGCTCAGGGGTTCTGCCCTAGGTCTCTTCTCTGGGGCTGAGAGGCCCTGTCTGGGTGAGATTGAGATCCTCTAATTAAAGAAATTAAATCTTCTGCCAAAGTAAGCATTTGAGAACTAGAAGAGGGCCTGGATGTGGGGGTTTTAACAGGCACTGTTTTAGTAGTCTTGGCTGCTTTAGCCCTGGCGAAGGCCTTAATGGACATGGCTGCTGGAGGCCTAGCAGCACCACGTGCTGGGGTAGAGACATCCAAGGGGATGGTGTCTGATAAGTCAACCACCGTAGTGGGTAAAATTTCTGAGGTCGATTCAAGAGTTGTAGCAGGGCCTCAGTTGTAGGAATAGGTTCAGCTGTACTTTGATCAGTTTTCGGTTTCGCCGAAACCGAGACACTCATGATTTGCTTAACCATGGTTTCGGCCGAAACCGCGGACCGCGAGTGTCGGTCTTTATCTTTGCGTTTTTTGGTAGATTGGGTAGTCGGAGGATCCGACGGCATAATGTATGCAAAATCAGAACCGAAAACTGTTCTGCAAACTCCGACCGACGCCTGCGCTGTCGGTTGAAAGAAGCACAGGCGAACAGGCTGCTACGTGGGCTGGGCCTAAACAAGGTAGACAGTAAGAGTGGAAATCTTTATGAGGTATTTGTTTCCCACAGGTTAAACAATTGTTAACTTTTTCTGACATCGGCTGAGGCAAGAAAGAGTCCCCAACGGGTACTTAGCTTTAGAAGTCTTCAAGTAGTATTCGGTAGAAGTAATCTCTGGATCCGACCGACCGGCACTTGCGAACAGCTTCTGCTTCGGGCGCCACGCGGCAAGAAAGACTGAGGAAAATGGCGTCGGCTGATGCTTTTATACCCGAAGACCAACAGAGATGACGTCGGGTGGAGTGCGACATCAGCCGAAGCCGGACCCGGACTTTGGAATCCGGCCGACTGCAGGGCTGCCTGACGACAGGACAACCCAGTTGTTATGACTGCAGATGCATCCATGAAGGACATCACATCAAAGTGTGCAAATAACTCTTTAAGACCATACTAACATTTCAGCGTCATGACATCTGGATGCCTACTACTTTCTACTTTTACTTAAGTCTTTACTTTTGCATTCAGGCCAATAAAGCCAACCCATACTAGCGTAGACATGCCTTTTTTGCCCTTTTTCTGAACTCATCGGTACAGCATAAGTGGACTGTTTGACATACCTCAAATTTTCTATGGCCTAGGCTGATAATTAAGTAATTCATTGTATCTTATAAAAACAGTGTAGTGATGTATATATATATATATATATATATATATATATATATATATATATATATATAGGTCTACCTGAAAACGCAGAAATCGCAGAATGCTGACAATGAGAACACCAACAACGGAAGATCGACAGTGGAGAAGACCAACAGTTGAGAACACAGGCATGTTAAGGTAAGTGTGCGATAGGGACTGACGTTAGGGTCAGGGTGTGGGTCAGGTAAGTGTGCGATAGTGACGGACTTGAGGGTTAGAGGCGGATTAAGTGAGTTAGGGTGCGGGTAACGTAAGTGTGCGATAGTGACGGACCTTATGGTTAAGGTTAGTGCATAGATAGTTGTGTATGTAAGGTTTAGTGTAGATTTGTAAGGCTTTTGGTATGCTTGTGTTGTGTGTGTGTTTTTCGGGAAAGGTATTTGTTTTGTTGATTGTCGGGATTTTGGTTTGTCGGGCATGTGAAGTTTCGTGTTTTTGAATTTTTTTTTCCGTTTTTTCATGTCGGTTATTTCGTTGTCGGTGTTTTGGTGTGTCGGTGTTATCAGGTAGACCCATATATATATATACACACACATATATATATATATATATATATATATATATATATATATATATATATATATACACACACTTTTTGACCGTGGCCCTTTTTTTCACATGTAGGTGTGATGGAAAATAAGGGATCAAACAGAGAAAAGATAACTTTAGCCACAATGCAAATCGTGTCCTCATGGGAGCACTTAGGACACACACAGGAAACTTCTTTTTGGTAAAGAGGGACTCAGACAAGCTGACAGGAACAAGGCCTAAAATCAAGTAGTTGTTAAAATGAATGCAGTGGGCGGCAGAAACCAAGCACTGGCACAGTGCAAGAAAAAATTAATTGATCTGGTAGCACGCGCTAGAAGCAAGGTCAGACAGAATGCAATTTCCCATACCATTTTGGGGGGAGGGGCTCCAAATCTTATTTAATTATTACCAGAGGAGGATAACCTACTATCCATCTATGGGGATGACGAGGACAGACAATACAGTGGAACAGGAATAATTAGAGGTGCTGCGGACACTATTTCATCTAACCAATGTCTACAGCAGCAGGACACTCATCTGCCGTGAAGGTTGGTTAACACACACACACACACACACACACACACACACACACACACACACACACACACACACACACACACACACACACACACAAACACTTATATACAGAGAACTGAATGTTGACAAGGAATGATATAATTAAACACCTCTCAGTTAATTAGGTGAACCATGTACATCAGCAAAGAATGGAAATTAGGAAATGTGCATGGTAATTGTCCCACTCATCCCCTTACAAGTATACATTACTGTATGCTATTCCATTATTATTAATTTTTTACAGGGTCAGCAGTGGAAACAAAACAGTTCAGCTGTACCGATAAACTTGGATGATGATAGCAGCAGAATGGGGGTTGCTGCTGCTGCTGCTAACACAGTTATATTTATGAGGCAGCTTGAGGAAAGTGGGACACAAGTCTCCAAGTTTAATAGCAGGATCTCGCAACCCACAATATGTCTGTAACTCTGCAGGAAGTGATGGTGCATCACAAAGTCAAGCACAAGCGGATTTGCCACTCATGCTTGTACAGGAGGAACACCCCTGCACCTCGACACCAGTGTCTCCAAACCCAGAACACCACTTTGAAGATGATGACGTGCATTCAGAGTTAACAGTGTCCACAGTGATGCCTTTACAAAGGGAAGACAGGTGCAGTAATTTCTTACAGCCACCCTAGGAAACATGTAAAGTATTAGTTGCCCAAAAGGAAATGTGCCATGACATTGTTAGAGCTCAAAGCACTGTCACAGAAAGCCAGCTGGAAATGGTCAGTGTCTCTCAGGGTATGCATGATGATTTCTAGCACTACATGGAAATGGCAAAGAGTAGGGATAATGACACAATTAAACTGATGCGTAGGATGGAGGCACACCAAGCATCAGTGTCCACCTCCATTCATAAACCAGTTAGGACACAGCAGAGTCAAGCTGGAATCTGCCTTGAAAGGGGCAGAGGACTGGGTATTGTCTGGACACATGGAAGGCAATCACATGATACTACTGTTGTTTCTCTGGACACTAATGTCAGTGGTCAACATGAAGAAGTGCAACATATATCACAGTGGCCATGTTGGTGTTCATCTATACCTAGCAAAATCCAAGGTTATGATCACAGTCGCGCAGCACTGTCAGGTCAGTGACAGCAGGATCACATGCATCAACTAGGTCATGACATCTGAGCAACTAACCTTACAGTTCTTAGGGTAGCCCCACCTCAAATTCTCTTGCACCATCACCTAGCTTATCTGTTGGAGATGTGTATGACTCTGATCTTGAATTACTGTGAGTCAGCCTCAAAGATACAACATCAGTGAAACCTAGAAAACAAGTCAATGCTACATGCATTACCATTCCTACATTCCTACATCTGGCAGTTATCTACAACATAAAAGTAGTAAAGTACACAAACTTTCAGGAAAAATATATAAGTGAATGACGGATTAAAATGAGTATCCTGTCATGTAAACATACTCCACTTCCACTTTACCCTCCCCACTGCAGAAATGGTGATGTTTTCTGTATGTTTCTGAAGTCAGAAATTATTGTGTATGACAGCATAAAACATTCTGATGTGCAGTACCACAGAATAATCTTTTGTGACTTTATGCCATCTCTTGTAAGAAGTACAAGATATTTTCCTTACATTTGCAATACATTAAATGAGGAAGTATTTCATTGTTGATAACATTCATTACTTTTGTATAATAAACTAATCATTAAAGCAGAACAAAAATGTGATTTTTATACAATGCCTTATGACATCACTGAATAGGAGTCAGTGAGCACTCAGGCACAACAATAGTATGAGTAACAGTTAGAAAATATAATGAAAAAGATTTTAAGATGAGAGAGTATGTCAGATGAACAGTGACAGCATACCGTGCACCACACAGCATACCCAACAGATATCACTGCATGCATGAATTATACTCTATGTATTTTATTTTCCTACAGTAAAGGAAACACTAACCTAAATGTCATGGTCCACAGTAGTGCATTAGATGCCACTTCTTTACCTGCGTAGTCACATGCCATACATGAGCCTGCCGCATGGGATCCTTTACTACTGCTGCCAGCTGGCCATCATTAGTCATGATGGGACATGAACTGAGGAGGTTCAGTGATAGCACGGATCACTTCACCACCAGACCAGAATATGATCACATTATGCAGAATGCAACAATCAGTAAACATCTTACAAGCAGTGGCTGGGTCATACTGAAGAGCACCCCTAGATTAATCGAGGCACCTAAAACAACTCTTCAGGAGTCCTCAGACCCTCATGATAATAATGTGCATCTGGAACATAGATGTGTTATACATCTCCTCTGCAGCTCCACTTGGGACTCTCACTGGTGTTATTAACAATGGCTACAGTGGATATCCAGCATCACCGGAGGAAAAAAAAAGAGAGATAGAAGGCGAGAGACAAAAAAATATTACTCAGCAATACATTTTAACATAAATAACTACTTAAATACAATACAAAAAATTATCTTTCCTCTTACCAGCAAGATGTCCACTGGGCATCCTACCATACATGATGGAGTGGTTGAGTGAGTTAGCGTGTCAGATATGGGAATCACATGCTCTGCCAGGTTAACAAGCAGAAACATTGGTGATGCACCCTCATGCATTACACACTACCTGGCAAGTGATGGAATGGTAGCCCTTCCTATTGTGGTACCACTCCCCTGTGGACCCAGAGGGGCCTATTTGCAACATGCATTCAATCTACCACACCAAGAACCTCAGGGAAATGTGTCAGCCCATAAGAGACTTGCATAATGCTGGATTGGTCCTGAAATGTCACTGGGAAATTGATATACTGATTTATATGTGCCAAGAGTACATACAGGAACTGCGGCAGTATCCTCGGGGCAGAAGCTTGCGAGATCCCCAGCGCATTCCCAATCTGACTCTGGAAGGTCCCCCAGAGCAAGTACAGTAAAGGTTATACATACCGTAGTGTCCACAGGGATACAAAATCCACACATTCCTCCAATTACTCTGTGGAGGTTGAACATATGCATAGGACCCTAATAAATGTCCTGTCCACTCTAAACCTTTCAAGGATTTCTTGATTATCAAAAGTTATAATGAGTAATTCTTTGCTTATTTTTTAATCTTCTTGGCTGGCGAGCACTGCTGGATGCAGCAGTTTTGGCCCAAGCCAAGACAAGCAGCTCAGAGCTGGAAATAACTATGTTAGTAGCAAATTATGGCATTTTCACCAACTGCAACTCTGATAGATTTACAGCGCATCTACAACCAGCATGGAAAAGTGGAAGAATTTTACAGTGAACTGCAAATGGTGTAAAACAGATTTCATTAGCATACAAAGATTTACATCACTGCTCATTATTTGCATATTTGCATAAGCATATTCAAAGTCATTGCACACTGGAGTAAATGGTCTCTATGCATCTTAGCTCAGCTGCTCTAGGCCATGAACATTGTAGATATCCTCAGGGCCTTAGTTTAACTGACTATGAAAACCGGCTACTATCTTAACAGTGATGCACATCTGTTCCAAGAAAATGACTGCTCACTAGGGACATTAAGTAAGAATTTTTCCAAGGGAGAACAGATAAACTCCCACAATGCATCCCCAAAATTCCTGCTTTAGAGAGACAAAAATATTAAAACATTAAAAAATAAAACACGTTTCTGGTAATAGAAAGTTCCCCTTCCATCAAACAACTAAAGCAGTACTGCGGGTGCTAAGCTGCCCACCTATTTGGGTACAATACATTTCTCAGAGTGCAGACAACAGAAGGCAGCTTTCAGTATGCAAACTGTTTCCTTTCTCCATCAGGGGAAGAATAAATGATAAGTTCAATCTTCCCCATTTCTTAGCATTGTTCAAGCAGAACTTGTCTTCTGTGATCGTAACAATTCTTCTCACAAGATTTTGAATGAGACAAATCCAGTGGTATGTAAGCAATTTCTAGAATCAGTAAGACTGACCATTACATTCAGCCTTCCTCTTCTGCCATCAGTGATCAAGAAGTTACAATGATGAACTCAGCAACTCCCCCTGAACCCAGTTCTCTCCTTAATTACTCCTGTCTCAAATCAGAAGCCAGCCAAGGACACATTAGATGGGGTTTTAGGGACCATTTTCCATAGCTGAAAGTTTAGTTCCCACCACAGAGAAGGTAGCAGATAAGTTCAATACATATGAACCATCATCCACAAACAGAGATCCTTCTACATCATCTTTCAGTCATGATCCCTACACATAATAAAATAAAATATTACGGTGCTGTGATTTAAGTTTAACAGCTGTGCAGCTTAGCAGTAAATTTAGGAAATGCAGTCGATCAAACAGTTTTGTAAGCGATCTGCATTCTATGTGAGCATAATAAAGAAACAGGTAGTCTAAACATACAAGATGTCAGTCTATCATTAGTGAGCTCCGGATAAAGTTTTTTTTTTTTTTTTTTTTTTTTTTTAATGGACCGAGTAAAGAAGTGTGAATGTCTAAACACAACCCAGTTTAAATAGCACATAAACAACTGTCACTCTGCCAGCCAAGCTATTTGGAATTTTGTAAATAATCATATGTCATTTCTGAATATCAACATGGTTCATATGCTTGTCTTACAAAAGTAAAGAGAACTATATGTTATGGGTATATTAAACTACAGGTACTGAATTGTGTGTTGAACAGGGTTTGTACAGTACTGAACTTCAGGGATGAGTCCTCAGTGTACCCTACTGGAAAAGAACAGCAATGCATATAACCTATATACCTGTGCAAATGTATATTATTTTTAACAGTAGAAACTAACAGCAGAAACTAGAACATAAAAGGGTTAACTTGCAAAACTTCAAGAAAATAAGCTGAAATTAAATTGTTGCATGATTGTGCTATAAAAGTTAGTTTCAATGCAGCAAGGAGACAGAATGTCTAGAACTAGAGTGCCTTCTGCATTGTTTGGAAAGTGTTTCATCATTTCATGTCCTCTAGCAGGTGCAAACATCTGAAGTCTATGTATTCTCACAGAGAGCCGCTAAATTCTGTTAGTTTTGACAAAAGGGGCTTAGCTTGGAAACTGAAGTCTGGTGACAAAAAGTGATGTCATCCAAGCTAACCCAGCAGTAATATTTAATATTAATTTAAGAACTCTCTCAGAAAGGGACTGTGCATTTTGTATTTTGTCTTGGACCTAGCAAGAACATCCACTCATCACCACCATCTGCACTTGCCTTGCTGTAAGTAAGATTTAGGGCATAGTATCTCTTTTAGATATAGATAGGAATATATTAAAAATTAGTTTAGATGTTTTCTGCATTTATCTGTGACTGTTCAGCAAAGTTGTGTTAAAATATTTCCTGTGATTTTGAACTCTAAAGTCACTGTGTTGCGTTACTTAATATTGTCTTGTTTTTTTTATTCATTATTAAACATATTTAAACCTATCTTTGTGACTATTTTTGAGACATATTTAAACTTTTAGAGTACTTGCATATGTATTTGGAGACACTGTACAGGCCACTCCTAAATAGCCTTGCATGTCTTGGTCAGACTACCATTTGGATAATAGTACATTACACACAGTAGGATTGGACACCTTTTGTAAGGGCCTTATTGTAGTAGCTGATAAGGTGGGGCTGGTGGCAATGGAAACCACCTTCGAGTCTGAGCAGAAGGGGGCATAGCTAGAATCCTGTGCCAGCCTTCCCTAGGTGTGTGTGTGTGTGTGTGTGTGTGTGTGTGTGTGTGTGTGTGTGTGTGTGTGTGTGTGTGTGTGTGTGTGTGTGTGTGTGTGTGTGTGTGTGTGTGTGTGTGTGTGTGTGTGTCTGTGTGTGTGTGTGTGTGTGTGTGTGTGTGTGTGTGTGTGTCAGCTACTTTGGCAGGGACATGAAGCACTGGTTGGACAGAAAGGTTGCTGGAGGTCTTGGCTTGCCCCCTCAGCTGAGATCTTAACCCAATAGCTGTGCCAGTAGGGAGTCTTATTAGGGATCTGGAGAAAGAGTGAGAAACCAGCCCCAGACTTATTGTGATCTCTGTGTTCTCTTAAGGGAAACTGCACTTGACTATGTGTGTACTTGTCAGCATTCCAGTGTGTACGTTCCCTAGCTGTTGCCAGTGGTGAGGCTCCTTGATTACTGGGCCAATGCAGTGGTGTCATGTATTAATTGGTTGACAGTGGTGGGATAGCCACATTACATGTTAATTGGTTTGTAGTGGTGTGGATATTGAATTCCTGTAGCCTGTGTACAGTGGTCACTGAAGGTGTTTGCACTCTCAATCAGCCACGCAGTGAACATTCAGAGTTCATATCACAATTGTTTTATTTTTTTTTTGTTAGCTTAGTTAGTCAGGGACAGTAGGCAAGCATGTCAACAGAGGAGCATGGCAAGCTGATAAGGAGCCAAGCTGGCTGAAATATGCCAGGCTAAAGGACTGGTGCAGGCCAACCTGACTAAAGCAGACATGATTGCAACTTTAGTCACACCTGCATCACAGAAAAGCAACCAGGACGACAACCAGGCTGGCCTTGGAGATGAACAACTCTCAGAAAATGGACAGTTCAACCTTTCCACAGAGGACTTAAAAATCTGTCTGGAGTTAAATAGATTTCAGCTTGAGGCCAAGCGTTTGGAAATAGAAGCAGCAGCGAGACTTAGATGTCTAGAGGGTGAGGAAAATGAGAAACTGAGATATCCTGAGGCTGAGGAAAATGAGAAACTGCGATGTCTGGAAGCGGAGGAGAAGGACAGGCAGAGGCAACATGAAAAGGTGATGCTGACTCTTCACTAGAGTCATGGTGGTAATGGGGAAGGGAGTAACCTAACTCCAGAAGCAAGAAAGGTCAGTAATTTTCTTTCACAATTTACAGAGGGGGATAACTTTGATAGTTCCAGTCATATGTCTGAAAGGGTACATAAACAATATAATGTTGACCAAGGGCTCTGGGTATAGTTCCTAACCCCCTTACTCCATGGTAAAGTTAACTGCTATTCCTGACCCCCTTACTCCATGGTAAAGCTGTAACTGCTATTTCTAAATTGTCTGATACTGATTGCTTAAATTATAATTCAGTGAAGAATTGTCTTTTAGAATTTTTAAGTTAACACCTGAAGCTTATAAAAAAGTTTCAGGAGCATAGACACAAGGCAGATGAAAGTTTGTGTGAATATATTGCCAAACTAAGCACTTATTTTCATAGGTAGGTGAGTGGATGTCAGGTCACCACTTTTGAAGGGCTGGCAGACATTTTGGTGAGGGAACAAGCCCTTAGCACTTTCCCTGAGGACATGAGAATCTGGTTAGCTGATAAGACAATGCAATACTGCAGATGAGTTGTGAAAGAAGGGAAACATATACCCAGCAAGCAGGGCATCACAGCACAGGAAAGGGACACCCAGTGCTGTTCATGGATCTAAGGGAACCCATGGTGGGCAGCCCAGACTGCCCCAACAGAGTCTGCCAATAGTAGGCTAAGCCACTAGTCAGGTACACGTCCAGGATGAAGGGTTAAATGTCTTAAATGCAACCAGTGGGGCCATGTACCATATAGATGTCCACAGAGGCAAGGTGGGGAAGAAAAGCTGGAGGGCCAATCAAAATGACTAAGCGCTTTCGCCATAGCATTTAAGTGGCTTCATTAGAGTCATAAAAAATAGCCAACTGGCTCCATTATATAATATACTGATCAATTAATTAATCAATCAATCAAGCAACAACTAATCATAAAAAATGTGATGTAACAACTTCTAAAATACTACAAATGAATATTAAATAAAATAAAAAATAAAAAAAATATGTAAATGAGTGGATTCATCCAATCTAACTACACACTGACATGCTGCAGTTAAAAACTGCAATTGGTGTGCTCTAGTTCTATTGTACTTTATATGTATTAAAAACTTATATGAAAAAAGTTATATAACTTGTACATTCTGCTTAAAATAATGATGAATAATTACACCACCATTGCCCTTTATTTAAGAATAGGAGCTACAGATATTAAATCATTCAACTCTGGTTTACAAGTAGCATTAAGTCTCAATTGCCATTTGGACTCTTACGCTTCTAATTCCAACTTGCCATCCCCACCTCCCTAGCTGACGTGTACCCTGTCAATGATGAAAAATATAGACCTTTTATAATTGGGGCTTTCTAAAGTGTGCAAGTACAGAGCATTTTGTGTATTTTTGTTCTTAACATCCCTAAGATGCTCAGTGATACGGTCACGTAATTTCTGTACAGTTTTTCCTACATAAAAGCATGGACACGATAAGCAAGTTGCTAAATATACCACCATACTCATGTTACAATTGCACCGACCCAGGCATCCAATCATACGGTGATATCCTACAAGACCCACATTTGTACATTAATGACTTGTGAATTCTGTTAGACTTAACCCTCTAGGATGCTCTTTATATTCCTGCCCTGCTATGTACTACTCGGTTTCAATCCTAATTTCTCCTTCATTTCATCATCAAAATGCAAATCCCATAATTTACTAACACAAGCCACTAAACATGGCATTTCCTGATTGTATTGTAAAACTAATACATGATTGTTCATCTTACCCAGAGTGCCCACATGGTTAGTGCTAGTTTTTTATGACTCTGATGAAGTCACTTAAATGTTATGGCAAAAGCGCTTAGTCGTTTTGATTCCAAATAAAGTTGGGTTGTGGGATAACCGTTGTATGTGACTCTCTTTTTATTATTTTTGTTTGTCAGTTTTTGGCCTCTTTGTGGGCAGTTGTTTTGTTTATTTTATCATTTTAATTGAGTCCTATGGTGGTTTTTTTCTAGTACTCTCCAACTAAGGAAACCATTGAAGCTTTATTGGCTGAGCTTACACAGTCATACAAAGATTGACAGCTGTTGTTATGGAAGGGAGATCTAATGGCACAGCCACAAATATGCTAACTAGTATGCAGGCAGAGCTTTTTACTTTGCACACCCCGTTTGGCTCTGTAAGTCACTCAACCAATTGTGATGCCTCAGTAAGACTGGATTTCAACGAGTGGTTTGGATCTTTTAACATCAGTTTTTCATGTACGAACGAAAATCTAAACCAGGGAATATCTCTCAGAACACAACTCAATACCTTTGAAAAGTTTTGTAAAAAGAATACAGAATGCTTCAACTAGACAATGTTTTTTAACTAAATCTTTAGCCTTGAAACAGGTCCCGAAGGGACTTATGCTATGGAAACAACCAATAGGGATAGAGGTTGAGTCATCGGCGTACTGTGAACTAGCAGGCCCGTTTGACAGAATTGGATTCAAAATAATGGATATCATCATTAAAAGCAACCAAAATAAGTTGGTTTTATTGCAAAATGAAGTGATGGCACTTAATCAAAGCATAGTAACTGACTTGTTATTTGAACAATATAACATGAACTACAAAAAGGTTTTGAATGACATTGAGAGCTTTGTTAGTGATGACATGAAAAGGAAACAATGTAAATTGGATAGAGATAGCCAAGATTATTTGAACAAGGCTTACCCAACTAGTTTACAGTATAGTCGGAACGAGAGGTCCAGCACTGATAATGATGTTTTGGCTAATGAAAATATTCAGAACAACAATTTGTGGGACAATGTGAGGGAGGAAAATAATGTTATTGATAATGAACATTTTTTGCATCAAGGACAGCAACTAAGGAGATTGGAAAGACTGAGAAATCAAGGGAATGGGGCACAGAAGGGCTGGCAGAAGAACAACAAGAACAATTTGTACAACAGGGAACAACGAGGGGGTCGGAGAAGAGGTTATCACTGACTGAATTAAATGTACCTGATAGTCATAAAAGTCTTAGTGACGATGAGGATCTTGATAGCAAACCTATGCAATATACTTGAAAGTGATGTTTTTTCAATTTTAGTGATTTAAATATACATGATGTACATTTGGATTTATTTAAGATGGAATTTCCTTTGTTCCAGATTACAAAACAGACATTATCACTGTTCTAAACTGTCTAAAATGATATACAAGACAACTGAATTTATGTTTATTTTTCAAAAAACAAATACATGAAGCAAATCGGGCAATTGTTTGCAACATAAGAGCTTATTCACCCCTCCAAGTCACCCGACCATTACTTCCTTTGAAAACATGTGCAAGCACGAATTTAGAAAAATTGTTAGGGAGAGAAAATGCAAATTTAACAACTTAACATAAGAAGAAGCAAGGATTTTGAAAGATTTGGCTGGTAATAAAAATTATAGGGTTATGAAATCAGACAAGGGAGGGGGAATTGTTATAATGAAGCAGACCGATTATGTCTCAAAAATGTATGACATTTTGAATGACTCTTCAACTTATTGTAGGGTTTCAAAAATGAGATAAACAGAGCTTATGCCAGAATACATAGGTTTTTATTAGATGCTTTGTTTCAAAATTGTACTGATATTAATGAACAAAAAATTTTAACAGTTGAGACACCCACTATCCCAGTCATATTTGGGATACCCAAGACTCAAAATAATTTATACAATCCCCCTTTTAGACCAATTGTGGCAGCTAGAGGGTCAAAGAACCCATACCTGCATATACTGATAGATGGGCTAGTATAGTAGCGAGTAAAGCTACACATATTTTGAGAGATTTGTGGCACTGCCTTGAATTACTAAGACAGGCTAGTGCTGGAAAAAATGAATACTCTTTCCTAACTGTGGATGTGGTTAACTTATTCTCGGTGATACCTCATAAGGAGGGGTTGGATCTCTTCCATGAAAATTTGATGGGTTGTAAGATGATTGGCAACACTAAGCTAAATTTGTTGGCTGAATTTATGGAGGTGGTTTTGAGCAATAACTTTATGATGTTTGAAGGAGAATTTTTTCAAGTAGTAGATGGGGTAGCCATGGAGGCCAAATGTGCCCCAGTGTTTGCGAACTTGGTACTCCTAGAGTGGGAGAAATGCCATGTGTTTTCCTCTGCCTTTATTGGCAATATCTTATATGTCAGATTTTTGGATAATATTTTGATTTTATGGCGAGGAGAGGAAAGTGAAGCTTCAAGTTTTATTGACTACCTCAATGGCAAAACCACCTTTCCTAAATTCACACATAACTGGCATAACGAGGAAATGTATTTTTTAGACATCCACTTAAGGATGAAACTAGCAGGATTAATGATGGTACCTGTGTCTGGGTCAGTGGATATGACCGTGTGATTAGATGTCTGGGTCGGTGCAATTGTAACATGAGTATGGTGGTATATATAGCAACTTGTTTATCATGTCCATGTTTTTATGTAGTAAAAACTATACGGAAATTATGTGACCATATCACTGAGCATCACAGGGATGTTAAGAACATAAATACACATAATGCTCTGTACTTGCACACTTCAGAATGTCCCAATTATAAAATGGTTTATATTTTTCATCACTGACAGGGTACACATCAGCGAGACAGTTTGGGATGGCAAGTTGGAATTATAAGCAAGAGAGTCCAAATGGCAATTGAGACTTAATCCCTTATTCTTAAACAAAGGGCAATGGTGGTGAAATTATTCATCATTATTATTTTAAGCACAATATACAAGTTACTGAACTTGTTTTTTCATAGAAGTATTTAATACATATAAAGTTCAATAGAACTAGAACACAACAATTGCAGTTTTAATGCACATTTGTTTTTAACTGCAGCATGTCAATGTGTATAATTAAATTGGATGGATCCACTCATTTACATATATTTTTTTTATTTTTTATTTTATTTAATATTCATTTGTAATGTTTTAGAAATTGTTACATAATGTTTTTACGACTTGTTGTTGCTTGCTTGATTGATTAGTTAATTGATCAGTATATTATATAATGTTTTTTATGACTCTGATGAAGCCACTTGTTGCGACGAAAGCGCCTATTCGTTTTGATTTCAAATAAAGTTGGGTTGCGGGATAACCATTATATGTGACTATTTTTTTATTAGTTTTGGTACATGGTAGAACTGCTAGGCAGGAAGCAGGGTCACAAACTGAACTAAGCTAACATGATGAAACCTTACCATGCTAGGGAGGCCCTTGTGCAGAGTATTTGCAGTGGATGGCAGGAGGAGTCTGAGCGGGGAATCTGGAGACTGCTACCCCTTCCACTGAGGTGTCAGTCCGAGTCTCACTCAGGAGATCAATGTCCCAGTAGCTATGCCCTTGCCAGGTTCAAGAAATCCAAGCAGTGTTACAGGAGTTTGGGGGCATGTTCACTGGGAAACTAGGGTGTACCCACGTGGTGCAGCACATGTGGATACAGGACCCCAAGGCCTACTAAGCATGTCTCTTATAGGGTGCCTGAGAGAGTGAAATAGACTCTGAGGGAGGAGATGCTGGAAATGCTGGAACTAGGGGTAATCCATAAGTGCAGCAGTCCCTGGGCCTCCCCGGTGGCGCTGGTACCATGGAAATTAAATAGTCACACAGAGTCAGATGCTTACCCCATGTATAGGACAGATGAAGCCCTAGAGCAGCTGGGTGGGGCTAAGTATCTTACCACCATTGATCTTACCAAGGGTTACTAGCAGGTGCCCTTGACTCCCAGTGCTAGAGAGAGGTCTGCTTTTGTAACTTCTTTTGGCTTGTATGAGGTCACAAAGATGCCCTTTGGGATGAAAAATGCCCCAGCAACTTATTACCTAGATGACATTGCTATCTACAGACATTCCTGGCAAGAGCACTTCAAGCATGTCAAGGAGGTGCTGGGCAGATTACAGAGGGCAGGGTTGACCATTAAGCCAAGCAAATGTCAGGTGGGTATGGCAGAGGTCTCCTACCTTGGACATATAGTGGGGAGTGTTAAGATCAGGCCAGAGCCTGCCAAATTGGAAGCCATTCAGGCATGGCCTGCCGCTGTTACCAAAAGGCAGGTGAGGGCATTTTTAGGGACAGAAGGGTACTACAGAACGTTTGTCCCCAATTACAGTACCATAGCTGCTCCTGTCCCCAATTACAGTACTGCTGCTCCCCTCACAGACCTGACAAGGTAAAACAGGCCTGATAAGGTAGTGTGGATCCCACCATAAGAGCAGGCATTCCAAAAGCCTAAAGGAGCTTTGCGAGAATCCCCATGTGTTAGCTAGTCCAGATTACAGCAAAGAATTTGTTGTGCAAATGGATGCTTCAAATCAGGGGGGTGGGATCTGTACTTAGCCAGGTTTCCCCAGAGGAAGAGGAGCACCCAGTTGTATATCTGAGATGTACACTCCAACCCAGGGAGGAATACTATGCAGCTGAAGAAAAGGAATGCTTAGCCATAGTGTGGGTACTGCAGAAACTTCATGGAAGTAAATTCACTATAGTTACAGACCACAACCCCTTAACATGGCTACATTGAGCCAGCTAGCAAAATGTCAAATTACTAAGATAGCGCACCTAGGGTTTCAAGCATACGATATGACAGATCAGTGCTGCAGTGGGGTTAGCAATGGCAATGCAGATGGGCTCTCAAGTCAGGGAATGAGGTAAGGTATTCTCAGATAGGATCAACCCTCTCAAGCAACATTTCTCAAGGGTCACTTGAAAAACTATCTTGAGTTTTTTTTTTGGGGGGGGGGGGGCTGATATGTTATGCCCCTGCACTGGCCCAGTAATCAAGGAGCCTCAATCCTCATCACTGGCAAAAGCTAGAAAATGTACACACTGGGAGGATGACAAGTACACACACAGTAAAATGCAATTTCCCTTAAGAGCACACAGAAATCACAGTCAGTCTGGAGCTAGTTTCTCCCTCTTTCTCCAGATCCCCAATAAGACTCCCCACTGGCACAGCTATAGGGTAAAGATCTCAGCTGAGGGGCCAAGCCAAGACCTCCAGCACTCTCTCTGTCCAACCAGTGCTTTGTGTCCCTGCCCAAGTAGTTGGCTGACACACACACACACACACACACACACACACACACACACACACACTTTGATATTTTATTTATATACAAACACACATACACACCTGGGGAAGGCTGGCACAGGATTCTACCTATGCCTCCTTCTGCCCAGACTAGAAGGTAGTTTCTACTGCCACCAACCCCACCTTATCAATCCTACTGTGTAATGTTACTATTATCCAAATGGCAGTCTGACCATAACATGCAAGGCTATTTAGGAGTGGCAGTGTCACCAAATACATATGCACGTACTCTAAGAGCGTAAATATGCCTCACAAATATCAGCCACAAAGACAGGCTTAAATATATTTAATAATAAATAATAAAAGAACAAGACGATGCTCAGTAACCCAACACAGGGACTTCAGGGTTCAAAATCACAGGAAATATTTTAAAACATTGCAGGACAGTCTCAAATAAATACAGAAAACATCTAAACTACTCTTTACTACATTCCTATCTATATCTAAAAAGAGATACTATGCCCTAAATTTTACTTACAGCAAGGCAAGTGCAGATGGTGAGGATGAGTGGATGTCCTTGTTAGGTCCAAGACAAAATACAAAATGCACAGTCTCTCCCTGAGAGAGTTCTTAAATTAATATCAAATATTGCTACTGGGTTAACTTGGATGACATTACTTTTTGTCACCTGACTTCAGTTTCCAAGCTAAGCCCCTTTTGTCAAAATTTAGCAGTTCTCTATGAGAATACATAACCTTCGGATATTTGCACCTGCTAGAGGATATAAAACAATAAAACACAAAACAATGCAGAAGGCATCCTAGTTCTAGACATCCTGTCTCCTTGCTGCATTGAAACTAACTTATAGCACAATCATAAAACTATTTAATTTCAACTTATTTTCTTGAAGTTTTGCAAGTTAACCCTTTTATGTTCTAGTGTCTACTGTTAACAAATAATATACATTTGCACAGGTATATAATTTATATGCATTTCTGTTCTTTTCCAGTAGGGTACACTGTGGACACATCCCTGAAGCTCGGTACTGTACAAACCCTATTCAACACACACTTCTGTACCAGTAGTTTAATATACACACAACATACAGTTCTCTTACATTTGTAAGACAACCATATGAGTCATGTTGATATTCACAAATGACATATGATGATTTGCAAAATTCCAGATAGCTGGGTTGGCAGCGTGACACCAACTACCAGTGTTCTGGTTCTTCTTTTGTAAAGTGTTTAAAAACCTAAACATAGCAAAAAGTTAAAGGAATAAATAACCGAAACAAAAAGCAAAAACACAATAAAGTAATCAAAGCATGCAAACTGAGAGGCCATCTTCTAGGCAGCCATGAGAGTGCTTTCTGCCTTTGCCCCGAACCCTGTCATCCACCTACATGCTGCAGTGGTGTGCGTTGCTCACCGCAGCCATGTTAGTCATGCTTGTACCCCTAACAAACAGGGTTGTAGGCAGTTTGTCTTTTTCTTTTTTTTTTTTTTTAGCTGTACCATCTCATGGGTGTTTTTCCTCCAATACTGTTCAATATTTTTAAATTCATTTGTTTGGAGTGTCAGTTTTTTAATATATTTTAGTAGTGCGGTGCGAGTTATGTTAGGATTTCTTTGTTTTGCAATTTACATATACTTTTTAGTTGTAGTCAGAATCAGATCAGTTTAGCCAATTATACTATTTTCTTACTACATACTTGTGCTCATTGATTTATTTTTCTTTTATTTTGACTTTTTTGTTTTGATGTGAATGTGTTTCCTTTCCAGGGCTTTGACCTTGGTAAGAAGCATGGTTTGTGTAGGAGTTTGGCATGAGGAGTTTGTGAGCATAGCATACTGCAGTATATGAAGTTTTTTTTATACTGTAGTGAACAGAAAATGTGGTCAATGCTCCAGTTCTTTAACTTTACAAAAAGTAACAAAGTGTAAAGTTGTGATGAGGGATTGTTTTAGGCTGGCTATGGTGTTCAAGGTTTATATATGTGTTTGTGTTTTGCACAGGTAGGCTGTGAAGTTTTAGTTTAGTTTTTAGTGAATAGTGTAAACATGATTGGAATAGAGGAATATTAATAGATGAAGCTGTTCCAAGGGTGCACAGAAAAAGTGCTAATATGTCACTAGTGTAAATAAATTTTAGATGATGCATAAAGAGTGTAGAAAAATAAGTCAACCCTTTGTGTCAGATGTTTGCTCTGCACCCTTTAGGTTGTATTATAGATAACATAGACAAAGCAAGCAAAAAATATATCTTAGCTGATACAGAACTAGTGGAAAAAACATCACTATGTAAAAACAGCTCTCAGTCTACAACTATAATCAAGATAGTACTAGAACTGAATCAAAACCTAAGAAATAACATTTCAGTGACACTAAGTCACATACTGTTTAATGAACACTTTCTTTTCAACTTAATAGAGACTTCATCAAATAAACATTCAACAAATGCAACTTCCTTATAAAATGTACTAGAATCATATGATCACCTGAGCAAGTGACATCATGATACAGACACAACTCATTTCCAAAATTGGTTTCTTGTATATACCCCAATAAACCTTGAAAGTAACATGATTTTACATCAGGATTTATACTGTTCAACAAAACATGTTTGGAGATGATGAGAATATTGATTAGGGATAACAAAAGAAATCTGGATGCCCTGTTAAAAGAAATCACACCACTGAATGAATAATACAGTTGTGTTAAGACCCTTACCAGAACAGTAGCTGTCCTACTTCGCACTGTTGTAACTTGGGATAGCCTAGCATCCAGCCAGCCAGCATAACAAACACCTTCCCAGCATCAAACATCAGATGTCCTATGCACAAGGTGTAAGGTACATATGTGATGTACAGACAATTAATCCTCAGAACTGAAGTGCCCCAAGAGAAACAGAGTAATCTCAGAGAAACAATAACATGACCACCCAGAAAGGGAAACAGAAGGAGATAAGGATGGAAGAGGAAATCCCTCAGACAGCAGTAGGGCAACAGAAAAAGAAAGGGGAACAAGAGGGAGGGACCCAATACTGCAACAGTGAGAAGTAGGACATCTACTGTTATGGTAACATCTTACATAACTCTATCATATTTTTCCTTATCACATAGTATTCTTTATAATTGTGAGTGCAAAAGCTATGGTTAAGGATGGGAGAAGGAAGGCAGAGATCAGACCTCCACAAACCCATGAAGGATAGCCGTGGCAAATCCTGCCCTGGCACTGGAAATGACATCTAGCTTATGCTTGCAAACGTGGAGGCAGAAGACCAAGTAGCAGCTTCCAAGATGGATCTAGTATCCAGACCCTTGAAAAAAGTGCCAAAGGAGGCTACTGTCCCAGCAGAATGACCAAAGAGGAAAGCTACTTCCCATGAAAAGAATAACAAAAGGAAATGGCCTTAGAAATCCAGGAGGAGATGGTTTGCTTAGACACTGCCAAACCCAATTTCCTGGAATGAAAGAAAATAAAATTGCTCAGATATTCTGATGCATTTTGTCTTATCCTAGTAATATCAGAGCTGTTTATGTAAATTCAAGCTATGTAGTACCTTCTCACTGGCAGACAGTGGAGAAGACAAAAAAAGGAGGCAAGATGAATAGACTGATTTAAGGACAAATCATTAACCATCTTGCATTAAAGAAGGATTAGTATAAACAGACACCCTGTCCTTGTTAAAAAAAAAAAAGGCAAAAACAAAAAAAGGAGGAACTACAATGAGAGCTTGAAGTTTACTCACTTGCAAAAATAACAGACACCAACAAGACAGTCTTCCAAATTCAATGCTGCAAAGAAAAAGAAATACAGGCTCAAAAGGGGACCGAGTCAACATCTCAAGAACAAAATTAAGGTTCCAAAAAGAAGGAACAGGCTTTCTTTGAGGCCTGATATTAAGGACACCTTTAAGGTCTTTGGTCTTTCTTTGTGATATTGGAGTGATTTTTGACCTTTAAGGAACTGTTTGACTTTGAAACTAGAAGCCAAAGGTGGACTCAAAGGCAGACAGGCCGAAATGGCTGACAAATGAGCTTTAACAGAAGAAAATGCCAAGCTAGTATTGAGCAATTCACACATATTAAGAAAGGACTGTAGGGACACCCACAAAAAAAAAAAAAAAAAAAAAAAGATCCTGGCCATACAGGCACCAAATACAAAATCTCTTCCATTTAACCACATAGGATTTTCTAGTTGTAGGTTTTCTGGCCTCCTGCAAAACCCAAAGCACGTCTTTGGAAAAATTGGAAGATACAGTTTTGATCCTTTGTGGCACCAAAGTGTCAGTTCAAGTGTGAACAAGTAAAGGTTAAAGAGATCTTCCTTCTCTTGTGTGAGAAAGTCTGTCCTGTTAGGTAACTTGTGATGATTGCTCATGGCCCCACCAGGTAAAACAGAAAAGGGAACCAGTGCCGTCTGATCACCAGCAAGATTTTATGTGTGTCCCACAGGATCATTTTTGTTTGTTTTTGTTTTTTTTTTAAACACTTTACTGAATTAAGACCTAGACAAACATACATTTATATAAAAGAAAACAAACCATATTAACATGTTCCCGTATATATTTTTTGTATAATTCTCATCAATTATTACATACATTGATCAATTCCTGCCTTCCTTTAAACCTCACTCCTCAAAAACATTCTGCATGTATTGTTCCCACACTTTCCATTTTGTTCTATGTAATTTGCTCCTACCCTTAACAATCCCAATTTCAGTTCGTTTATCTCTCACAACTTCAGATATTGTTGGTTTAGACTTTGATTTCCATTTCCTAGAAATTGTTTTTTTTTGGCCGCCATCAGAATTAAAGTTCATAAGTCCTTGCTATCTGTAGGCAATTCAGATCCGGTATTTCAGCTCAAAAAAATACATTTCCTTAGTTAAATCCATTTTCACCTAATTTTTCTGACAAAGTACTCTGTAAGAAGTTTTTAAAAGTCTGTCACCTCATTAAACCATATATTCCCAGTTAACTTGTTTCTTCCCAATCACATTTCCAACATATGCCATTTACCTGAAGAAAATTTCTTTGGAGTCTGCTTGGGGTATAAAAATACAGTACAGTTGTGTACACTTACCCATAAATGTAGATGTTCGAGTGTATTCACTGTCGCAGTCATTACATTTGGGTAATCTGCTGGCAGGTTGCTCTCAGTCAGCCTGAATAACAAAGTCTTGGGTCCTGCGTCAGTTGCTGTCTCCTCTTCCATGATGTCAGGTCATCAGGGGTATAAAACATGCAGCAGACACCATTTTATTCAGTTTTTCTAGCCCCAGATGTCAGGTGCCCCCCAAATGGGGAGCAAAAAAAAATAATTTTATATATATATATATATAAAAACAGCAATATATGTAAATGCACTTTTAGCAACATAAACTTTACCTTCATCTAAAAGCAAATACACCACAAAGGCTTTAGAGTACAGTGAAGGAAAGGGAAGTTATACAAAAGGGGGTGGGTGGGGGGGTAATCCATTCTGCAACAGTGAACACACTCGAACATCTACATTTATGGTCAGTGTACACAACTGTACTGTGTTCTTCATGTTTCACTGTTGCAGTCATTACATTTGGGTAGAATCCCAAAGCTACGGATGGGAGGATGGAACTAAATAGCATTAGGAACGGCTATAAGGCCCTGCAGAACTGTAGTGGCAAAGTCTGCCCTGGATTTGGAGAAGAGAGGCAAATGATAATGCTTTGTTAAGGTATGAACAGAGCTCAAAGGAGCAGCTTCTAGAATGTCTTTGGTTGGAACTCCTCTGAGAAAGGCTGCTGAGGTAGAGGCAGCCCTGGTGGAATGTGACCGGATTCCCTTGGGCACAGATTTACCATGGTGCAAATAGCAGAAACGAATGCAGTGGCTTATCCGCTTAGAAATAGTCTGCTTCGATATAGCCTTCCCCTCTGATCCTGAAGCAAATGCCACCAGTAGTTGCTCAGACTTTAAGAGATTTGGTCCTGTTTAAATAGAATCTTAATTGTCTGTGTACGTCCAATAAATGCAGAATCCGCTCCCCCTTGTTCTGCGGATTTGGGTAAAATGTTGGCAGGTGAATTGTTTGGTTAAGAGCCACACTGGATAACACCTTAGGCATAAAGGAAGGATTGGTCCTGAGGGATACCCTGTCCGGGTAAAACGTAATAAAAGGCTCCACAGCCACGAGAGCCTGTAGTTCTGAAACCCTTCTTGCTGAAGTGATTGCCAAAAGGAAAGCTGATTTCCAAGATAAAAAAAATTATATCTGCAGTAGCTGCTGGTTCAAAAAGGAGGCAGGATGAGTTTTTCCAACACAAAATAGAGGTCCCATGCAGGAGTTGGTGATCTTCTGGGAGGCCTTAAATTTTTGGCCCCTCTAAGATACTGTTTTAGCAGAGGATGAGAAAAGATGGGAGGCTCCGTGTTGTAATGAGCCAAGATGGCAGAGGCATGGATTTTTATTGAAGAAAAAGATAGGCCCTTGTCAAACATCTCAGTCAAGTATTGTAAAATCTGAGGGATATTTGGTTTTGCTGTGTCTGTTCCTTGTGCTTGGTTCCATGCACAGAATCTCTTCCATTTATCAGCATAAGATTTTCTAGTACTAGGCCTTCTGGCTTCCAAAATGACATCCATCACAGATTTACTGAGAGGTGTTGTTTGAATAATTAAATGATCAGCCATGCTGCAAGGTTCAGAGTTTGGAGCCAAGTGTGCAGAATTTGATTGTTCTGCTGAGAAAGTAAATGAGGTATTTGAGGCAAGTACCAAGGAGGGAGTTGAGACATATTCCTTAGAATTGGGTACCAGTGCTGGCGAGGCCAGTCCGGAGCAAATAGGATCATTTTTGGTTTTTCCTGTCGGACCTTTAGTAAGACCTTGGAGAGAAGGGGCAGAAGGGGAAAGGCATAGACTGACAGGTTTTTTCAACTGAAGCATAGGGCATCCACTTTCCATGCTTGTCTGTGATAAATCCTTGTACAGAATTTGTGCAGTTGATAATTTTGGGGGAAGGCAAATAGATCTATGTCTGGGCTCCCCCATTTCTGTTACCATGCTGAAGATTTGGGGATCCAGTTTCCAATCGTGCGAGTCCATAAGATTTCTGCCTAGGTCGTCTGCCAGAGTATTTTGGTTCCTGGCAGGAATTGAGCTTGAAGATGTACTTGGTAAGTCAAGGCTGTGTTCCACAATCCCATGGCTAGTCTGCAAAGGGGGTAGGGATGTGTGCCCCCCCCCCCGCTTGTTTATGTACCACATAACTGTGGTGTTGTCCATCTTTATCAGTAGTTGTCCTGGATGAAGTAAGTCCTTGAAGGCTGTCAGAGCATTCTGAACAGCTAGCATCTCTTTCCGATTGATATGCAGATGCATTTGTTTTGGGCTCCATATGCCCTGAATGCATCTCCCTGCCAGGTGGGTCCCCCAAGCATAGTCTGATGCGTCTGTAGTAAGGGTTTGGATGGCAGGGGGTAGAGTGAATGACAGTCTCTTGTTTTGGTGACATGTCTCTGCCCACCAAAGAAACTCCTGTTGTAGGCAGGAAATAAGAGGAATCCTCATTTCCAGACTGCGACAATGTTGACTCCATAAACTTTTTAGGTACCACTGAAGTTTCCTCATATGCAGTCTCGCATATGGAATTAGTAGAATGCAGGATGCCATGAACCCCAAAGCCTGCAGAATTTGTCTTGCAGATAACTGGGTTTTTGTTGCCATCTGTTTGAAGTATATTGTCAGTTGCCTTTGTCTGGCGTTAGGTAAGCCATCTGGGCAGTTGTATTCAAGCTTGCACCCAGGAATGTAATTATTTGAGAGGGTACCAGTAGTGATTTCTTTTCATTTATTGTGTACTCTAGGCATGTTAGAAGCCCTTTTACAAACGCCAGATGTTGAAGAAGAATGTCCTTGCCCTCTGCTTGAATGAGACAGTCGTCCAGATAAGGATAAATTTGTATGCTTCTTTGTCTGCAGAATGCAATTACTGGTGCCAGGCACTTTGTAAAGACCCTGGGCGCAGTAGATAAGCCAAAGGGCAGTGCAGAGAATTGGTAATGCAAAAAACCTGCCTTGAAGTGGAGGTATCTTCTGCATGATTCCCTTATTGGGATATGCAGGTATGCCTCTTTTAAGTCTAGAGTAACCAAGCGTTCTTGCCCAGCATAGGCAGTAGCTGTTGTAAAGTCAGCATTTTGAATTTTGGAATGTCCAGGAACGTGTTCAAAATCAATAAGTCCAGTATTGGATGCCAGGTATTGTCTTTTCTGGGTACCAGGAATAGTCTTGAATAAAAACCTTGTCCTTTATCCTTTTCTGGTACTGATTGAATTTCCCCCATATCCATAAGGGACGTAACTTGTTTCGGAACCTCTGGCCATTGATTTTGTGGCAGATCTGGCCAACCATTTGGAATTGGCAAAGTATGGAAATGAAATCTGTACCCCTGGGATACTATGTTTAATACCCACTTGTCCTGGGTAATTAACTGCCAATTTTGAGCATGAAGTGTTAATTTTCCCCCCAAGGGGCTGCCAAAAGATAAGTGCTTGGTAAAGGTAGAGGGCAGTCATTGAGACTGCTTACTGTAGGGTTGTGCTTTGTTTCCTCCAGATTTGGAGGTGGAGGCACCCCATTGCTTTGACCTGTAAAAACACTGTGATTGGTATCTAGAGCCTTTTGAGCACCTGGATTTGCATTGAGAGGCTCTGTTGGACACAGGAAAGGACCAAGTTTTAGTAGGCCAGTGCCTACTGAACCTGGGTGGCTGCACTTGTAAGAAATCTTTTACAGTTTGCATAGATATAGCTTTGTCTTCCATTTTCTTTAAAACCTATTCTGCCTTATTACCAGAGTATCATGCTGTAAAGGGGCATCCAACAATTTTGCTTTAACATGATCAGGCAGATTTTGCTCCTTGAGCCAGGAATGCCTTCTAATCACAGATCCAATAACTGCGGCCCTGCAAGAGGCCTCCAAGGAATCAAAACCACATTGCAAAGTATGCTTTCGAACCTGTTCTGCTGCATACAATAATTCCTGTAATTCTTTATTTTCCACACAATCAGAAATCAACATTATTTTCTGTTTCAATAAGCCCATAACATGCTGTTGATATTTAAGCATATGAAACTGGCAGTTTAAGGCCCTAATTGTCAAGGTTGCAGACATGTAAACCTTCTTTCCCCATCTATCCAGCGCCCTGGAATCTCTATCAGAGGGGGTAAGATTTTTGGCTGTAGAGGCCTTTACACCTTTAGGGCCGTGTGAGATGGTCTCAGGATCGGCAGCAGGATTTTTGAATAAAAATTTGTGGGAGTCAGGAACCCTGTAATATCTGTCTGGCTTACTAGGAGCCGAAGGTAGGGAATCAGGAGCCATGCTTGATTCCGAAAACACATCTTCAACAATGTCTAATACAGAAGGTATAGCCAAAGGCCTATGCTGAGGAAGAAGAAGGAAATCCCTAAGCCCCTTTTTTGATTCAGAGAAATCCTGACTCTCCCGATGAAAATGTTCCCTTAAAGTATGCAAGGTTTCACCAAAAGAATAATCCTCAGGAGGAGATGCAGATGGGATGGATTCTTCTGCATCTGAATCCTAATAGGGTGGAATAGAAAATTCCTGATCAGAAGAGCAATCAGAAGAAATGAAAACCTGATCTGAAGATTCATAATCAGTGTCTTGCCTAAGCCTCTTAGCAGGGGGGTGGTTGGGAACCCCTAATCAAGGTAATTAAGTCCTCAGTCATTTTGATAATCTATTTTTTTAGGCATAGGTGCCTGAGCACGTGGTTCATGCTTCATTTTTTTAGCCTTAGAAGATGTTTTTGATCTTGTTTTTGAAGCTGGCGTCAGTTTTATATAAAAATGTTGAGGCCTGAAAACACCCTCAGAAGCTGGTGCCTGCTCAGCGGCTCCGGACTCATCCAAGGGAGAGACATCCGCAGGTTCAATACTCTGAGAATCTCGCGGCATACCGGACTCCGTATGGGTCTTGGTAGAGGCCTGCGACTCAAAAGTAGCAGGTATCAGGGGCTGCGAAAGCGCCTCCCTGAGTACCGGCAAACCGGCGACTGGCTTAGGAGAAGCTTCATCGTCAATTTTGGACCTAGACGGTCTGTCTCTGTCTTTTTCTTTGCGTTTTTTTGTGAACTCCGGTAGTCAGATTGCTAACCGATGACATTTCAGGGTAATTAAATCTGGATCCAAAATATTTCGAAGCAAAAATATACTGACACTTAATAGTGCGTTGGTTAAATCTAGCACAAAACCGACAGCAAGGCACATTATGATTTGGGCCTAGGCAAGGAATACAGTACAACTGAAAATCCTTATGAGGTATTTGCTTCCCACTAATGCAATTATTAACTTTTACTGACATCGGTAAGGAGCAAGAAAAAGTTTCCCCAAAGGGGTACTTAGCTTAAGTTGAAGACTTCGGTTCTGAAACTCAAATGCGAAAATTTCAGGAGTCGGCTGACCAGCACTTGCGAACTGCTTCTGCTCCGGGCACCGCGCGGCAAGAAAGACTGAATAAAATGGCATTGGCTGCATGTTTTATACCCCTGACGACCTGACGTCATGGAAGAGGAGACAGCAACCGACACAGGACCCAAGACTTTGTTATTCAAGCCGACTGAGGGCAACCTGCCAGTAGATTACCCAAATGTAATTACTGCAACAGTGAAAACATGAAGAACATCTATACAGACACTTCTAACCAGAAATCCTAAAGCTTATAAGGTCTGTTGCATACTTGGGAGCCATAAATATGTCCTCTTGATATTTCTTTATGAATTGATTACATCTCTTTTCCTGATCTCTTCTAACCTCTTCTAATTGATTCCTATAGTTATAGTGCAATATTTTACATGTTTAGATTCAACTAAAAACTCTACCAGAGCAGGTCTTTCATCTAGGATTCCCCTATTTATTATTATTTATTTATTTATTTTACATTTGTTAACCGGGATGGTCCAACTGGATACATGTCCTTTTTCAGCGGAGGCCCGGGGAGAAAAGCTCCAACAGAGTTACATTGATAATTAGGTACAGTAAATGAGCTGAAAGAACTTAACAAAAACATAGGCTATTTACATACAAGTACAAGACTGCCATTACTATTTCTGAGATTACTACAAATGTAACATTAATAACATATTAGCAAGGATGGTAGGCAGTATAATGACATAGAGTTAGACAGGATACATATTTCTTTATCACAGTATACAAAGTACTTATCATCTTAGCTAGTTGTTTATGTTTTAGTTAATGGCACAGAGCTAGTCTGGGTTTGAGCAAGGACATAGCCAGTGTGACTTGAAGTGGAGTTTTAGACTATTTTGAATTGACTTAGAGAAGTTGCAAGCGTGATGTTATTTGGGAGAGAGTTCCATATTTTACCAGTGGTGTTGGCAAATAGCGTCACCACCTAGGTTGAGAGATTTAGTTGTTTGGACAAGGAGTCTGTTTGCTGAGCGAAGGCAGCTTAGATTGGAGTAGGGAGTCATTAAGTTTTTTAGTGCTGGGGTATTCTCAGGTTGTTTAAGGATTTTGAAGGCCTCTATGAGTTGGGACTGGTGAAGAAGGTGTGGGAATTCTATCCATCCAAGCTTTTTCAGGTTAGTACAGTGGTGTGTTCTGTAGGGTAAGCCTGTAACGAACCTGGCAATGTGATTATAGCAGGATGAGAGCTTGGCCAGATCAGATTTGTTAAGGTGAGTGAGGACAGGAGAGGCATATAGTAGGGTAGAAAGAAGGTGTGAACGGGCTGTGGCTGCCCTGGCATTCGGGGTAAGGAAGGATTTAATTCTATATAGGGTCCCAAGTTTCTTGTTGACTGACTTAATGGCTTGGTTGATGTATATCAAATCTGAGTTTATTGTCAATGTTTACTCCTAATAGCTTTGTATAGGTGTCTGGGGAGATGATGGTCCCATTATTGGATTTTATAGTGAAGTTTTCAGTTGGAGATCTATTGGTTGGGTAGAAGAGGAGTAACTTGGTTTTGTTTGGATTTAAGATCAGGAGATGGTTGGCAAGCCAGTTTTCGACTTTGGGTGGTAGTTAGTAGATTTGCAAGAGAGGCATTGGAACATATTATAGTCGAGTCATCTGCATATTGAATGCAGGTGGCTTCAGGGATGACTGTTTGGATGTCGTTTATGAAGACTGAAAAGAGGAGAGGTCCTAATATGGAACCTTGAGGAACTCCTATGGTATTTGGTAGTAGGCAGGAGAGTTTGTTTTGCCACATTACTGCTTGTTGTCTCCCAGTGAGGTAAGCTTGAAACCAGTCAAGGGCTGGAGTATCTAGATACAGGGTTTTTAAAGTATATAGAAGTAACTGATGGTTTACCATATCGAAGGCTTTCGATAGGTCCAGGAAGAGAGCGGAGGATATTTTTTTATTATTCCGGTTAAGATTAATGTTTTCAGTAAAAGAGAGGAGGGGCAGTGGTTGTACTATGGTGGGGTCTGAATCCATGTTGAGAGTCTGTGAGTAGCTTATTTTGGGTTAGATAGAGCATTAATTGGTTGTGCATGCACTTTTCCGTAATTTTGGCAAGTGGTGATAGTATGGCTATAGGTCTATAGTTGGATAGTTCTGTGGATGAACCTCCTTTGTGGAGTGGAATAACATAGGATATTTTCCAAATCAAGGGGATTGAGGCCTCGGTTATGGTTCTATTAATTAGAATTGAGATAGGGTAGGCTACGACATCTGCAGCAATTTGCAGGTATTCAGCCGGCAGAAGATCGACTGAAAGGGTGGTTGGCTTCAGTTTTTTCAAAAGGGATCTGATAAAGGATGTGGACACTGGCTGGAAGTTAAAAGAGAGTGGTGAGTCGGGTATAGTGTTTATAGAAGTGTGGGGAGGAGAAAGTTGGTTAGCTAATAACTGGATGGTTTCTGTGAAGAAAGTATTGAATGAATTGGCTATATCTTCTTGGCTCTTGTCAGATAATGTTCCTGGGGTCGGAGTAGTGGATTTGTCTGGTTGGAGAAGTTTATTTATGCCTGCCCAGTACTTTTGAGGGTTATTCTGATGTCTATGTTGCAGATTGTAGAAGTAATTTTTCTTTATCTAGTATGATGGCTTTTTTAGTCTCATTTCTAAGTTGTTGGAATTTGATACGATCTAGGGGTAGTTTGGTAGTGCACCATTTATCCCACGCTTTGTCTCTAGTTGTTATTTTGGTTTTGGTGTCTGTTGTTAGCCAGGGTGATAGTTGAGTTTTAATTCTTATTGAGCGTTTAGGGGCATGCGAGTCAAGTATAGTAAGGAATGAATTGTTAAATGATGACACTGCCTCATCAAGGGGAAGGAACTTTAGTTTTGTCCAGTTACATGATTTGAGTTCAATTTGAAATTTAGTTGGGTCAAAGTTTTTCTTGGATCTGATAGACCTATAAATAGGTAAGCTTGTACAAGTAATTTTTGTCTTTCATGATGTATGTGAGCAGGTGATCACTAAGATCATTAGGGAGAGTTCCAGACATATAGTTCTGGGAATGACTGTTGGTGAGTATCCAGTCTAGTATACTCTCTTTTTGGTTATTGTTATCATCTACGTGTGGTAGATGATATTATCTGAGAGAATCCATGTAGGTTAACAGGGATGGGGTTGGACTGTGCTGTGCATTGGTTCCAGTCAATATTAACATCGCCCAGGACAATGGTTTCTTGAGGGTAGTTGTTGGCAATCCAATGTAGAATGACCTCTAGTGTTTCTACATTGTTCCCAGGGGGAATATAGGTGACAATTAGGTTAATGCCCTTATGATTATTTAGTAGAATTTTTAGAGCTAGTATTTCAGCGTTAGAGACCTGGGGTGGTTGTATAGGGTTAGTTATGATGTTAAGTGTGCTATTATATAAGACGGCTATTCCACCTCCTCTTTTCTTTACTCTATCTGCCCTAAGTATATTGTAACCAGGAGGCAGGATCTCATTGTCTTTGGTTAATGGCGAGCCATGTTTCAGATAGACACATTATGTTGGGGAGGTATGTGGCTAGTACAGCATGCAGGCTATGTATCTTATTGTTTAGGCTTCTAATGTTTAAGTGGCATATTAGGAGGAGTTGACCAGTCAGTGGGAGAGTGGTGGGCTGGTAGGATTTTGAGTTAAGGTTGGGCCTGGATTAGGATGGATGTCCCCATCTTTGGTTATGTTTTTCTTAGATACGCTAGTAGTCTAATAACTTTGAATAGTAGTTTTAGTTCATATTTGGATTTTGGTGTTGATTGGAGTGGTTTTTTTAGAAGCAAGTGGTTGGAATTTATAATTTTTGGGGTAGTGTAGTAGTGGGCAAGTTCATGTCAGTGAAGGTAGGGGGGGTCTTGGTTTGGCATTTTGGATAAGAGAAACCTACGAATGTGAGATTTTCATAGCTAGTAAGAAAGTATGGCAGAATTAAGAGTGGTAAGATAAGAGGAAGGAGTTTATAATTATTTATAGACATGTCATATGTCATCAATGGGTGGGGTTGTGCTTCAGAGGAATAGTAGTGGTTAAACAGTAAAGTGGTGGGGGGGGGGATTGGAGAGGAAGTTGTGTAGGTTGGAGAGGAAGTAGGGGTGTGGCCTAGTGGCTATAAATGTAGACACAGTGGGGGCGGGTGGGATAAGGGGGCAGGGAGGGGAGCGAAGCGAGCCCGAGCGTAGCGAGGGCGAAGCTGAGCGGGGCTAACCCAGTCCTAGTGTTTGGTCCTATGAGTGGGGTAAATAGTCTGATAGTGTAAGTAAGCAGATTGGAGTACAGGCTTGAAATTCAACATAAACATATACAGTTGTAAAACGTCTAATACAATTCAACATAAATAAGCATTTACAGTTGTAAAACACTTACTGGAGAGACACTGAGCCTTCATGGGGCCTGTAGCAGAGTGGATTGTAGTGTTTGGTCCTATGAGTGGGGTAAATAGTCTGATAGTGTAAGTAAGCAGATTGGAGTACAGGCTTGAAATTCAAATTAAACATATACAGTTGTAAAACGTCTAATACAATTCAACATAAATAAGCATTTACAGTTGTAAAACACTTACTGGAGAGACATGGGGCCTGTAGCAGAGTGGATTGTAGTTTTACAAATGGTGCCTGCCACAGGTAATATTTATTAACTCTGGTATTGTCTTAAGGTAATAAACAGGGAAGGGGAGGGGAGAACAAGGGTGTGAGCAGGCAGTTCTTTGTACTGCTGCTAATGAGCCAAAGCAAGACAAGTATGTGTTAAGAACAATCACAATTGACCAAGGACTGCTCTGAAATTGTAAGTCTTGTCTTAATTTCTCAGGTGGAAAACAAGGATAACCTTGTATCAGTAGGCTACTGTGGTATAGTTTAAATAAACAAACACACAGTATTGATCAGTTATTGATACTATTTGCTAACAGAAGGGAATAAGAGAAAGTGGAAGATGTGTGTGTGTGTGGTGGTGGTGGTGGTGGTGGTGGTGGGGGGGGGGCTGCTTACAGCCAAAGCACAGTGCTCTCCAGGGGAAAATGAAGATTGGCTCAAACAGACACATACTCAAAGTTAACTGTAGCTGTTTGCAGACAGTTCAGACCCGGACTGCACTTTTCTTATAGGGATGTTAAAGGTGGTACCGGAGTTGAATACTTAAGAGTGGTGTTAGGTTGGAGAGACACTGAGCCTTCATGGGGCCTGTAGCAGAGTGGATTGTAGTTTTCCTATCCTTTTCTCTTTGCTTATACCCCGATACTAATCCTTGATATGGAAGGAAGTCTCTAGTCTTCTGGACCTCTTCCCATTGTATTACATTTCCTGTCTAGTTATTTGCTCCCAATACCTTGGTTCCTTTGACAGTTTTCTCTAGTAAATTCCATCCCCCTCTTGCCTCGTCTCTGTGCCCCTAAATGCAGTCATCCCTATTAGCAAAATCTCCTTTCTTCATCCTCATGTTGGTTTAGTTGTTAAAATATTTTCTGCTGCTTTATGAATGCAATATTCTGTATGGCTGCTGTTGTTATCCTTAAGGATATGCATCCAGAATCTCACTCTCCTTATTGCTTGAATTTCCCCCTTGCTCCATCATCATCCCTTCCCCTCTGAATTATAGCTTTCTCTTTATGTTACTGTATATGAGCCTTAACTGTGTATCTCTAAAATATCCCTTCAAATCAGGATTTCTAAAGCATCTTGTTCTTTTGGAAAGATCAAGTGATCCCATTTGATCATTACCCTCTTCCATTCCCAGACCAAATCACTCAACTCCTTATTAATTACTATCCACAACTTTTCTGGCTGGTACAAATATACCTGACCTGTACATACAATTAAAGGTACTAAAGATTATCACTGCTTGTATCTTGCTATCTATATCCATAAACAAGGGCTTCCAGTTTCTTGGATTTTGTATCATCTTTTGTCTAGTCTCTTTCCTTATATCCTTAGCTGCCATAACAGGATACTTTTTAACCCATACTCCTAAGTACTTCATTTTATCATGTCCCTATAAACATGGCTACTGCTGAAACAATTCATGTGTGCATACACAGTTTAGAGATACAGCCTTTGTTTTACCGTCATTAATTTTATATACAGAAAAGACATGAAATTGTCTCAAAATGTTCCACAACACTGAGATGTCCTTTTTTGTTTTCATCAGGTACAAAATAATATTGTCTGCAAATAAAGCCAACTTTTTGATGTCATCAATTATTTCCTCAAATTTTTGACTCCATTACTATCGTTGCCAATGTCTCTAGATACAATACAAATAACAAAAGGCAAAGAGGACACCCCCAGCCAGTTTCCTCTGTTCATGCACAACTTACCAGCCAGGAACCCTCCCATTTTGATTTTTGCCTCCAGTTCCTCATATATCCTTCCCAATTAATTCTTCTTCTTATATCATTGAACGTCAAACGCTAAACAACACCAGAAATAAAGATAACACAGACGGTAACAACCGTCAGCTATGTTGAATTAGGCAGCGATAAGACACCGGCTCAGACTGTATAAAATCTTTAATAAAACACTTCCAAAACTTTGAAAAGTACAGTTTTGTACCTACCATAAATGTAGATGTTCGAAGATCCACATTGCTGCAGTCATAACCTGTGGGTAGTCCGCTGTCCTCGGTCGGCCCGAATACCAAAGTGTTAGGCTGGCGTCGGTCATGGTCGCTCAGATCTGACGTCAGTACGCCATGGTATTAAAGCGCATGACCGACGTCATATCCTCAGTCTTTCTTGCCCCAGATGTCAGAAGGCCCTAAAAAGAAAGGCCATAGCCAAAAACAGAAAAACCTCCAAAACCCATGTACAAACAATAATTACAACCCAAACCACTCCAAACTACAGAGGGGAAGGAGGGAGGGTAAATTGGACTGCAGCAATGTGGATCTTCGAACATCTACATTTATGGTAGGTACAAAACTGTACTATGTTCTTCATCTCACATTGCTGCAGTCATAACCTGTGGGTAGAATCCCAAAGCAAAGGTAAAGGGAGGTTGGCAAAATCATAAAGCATTGGGAGCTGCTAACATGCCCTGTAAGACTGCAGTGGCAAACCCAGCCCTAGATTTGGAATAAAGAGGGAGATGGTAATGTTTAGAAAAAGTGTGCACTGAACTCCAAGTAGCTGCTTCCAAAATATCTTTAGTAGCTACACCCCTTAAAAAGCAGTAGAAGTGGCAGTAGCCCTAGTGGAATGAGGTCTGATTCCAGCGGAATCTCCTTACCATGATGAGAATAACAAAAGCAATACAATGGCCAATCCACTTAGAAATAGTTTGTTTTGAAACAGGTTTCCCTGAGAACCCAAAGCAAAAGAAACAAATAACTGTTGAGACTGTCTGAACCCTTTAGTCCTGCTCAAATAATAACGCAACTGCCTGTGAATATCCAAAGTGTGCAAAATTTTCTCCCCTTTATTTTGGGGATCAGCATAAAAAGTAGGCAAATGAATAGATTGGTTCAAGGCCACATTTGAAACCACTTTAGGCATAAAAGTAGGGTTAGTACGCAGAGACACCCTATCCTTATGAAAAATCAGGAAGGGTTCAACTGCCATTAGAGCCTGTAATTCAGATACCCTTCTAGCAGGCGTAATGGCCAACAAAAAAGCAGTCTTCCAAGACAAAAACTTCAACTCAGATGCAGCTGCAGGTTCAAAAGGAGGTAAAGTAAGTTTTTCCAACACAAAATTGAGATCCCAGGAAGGAGTAGGAGCTCTACGCGGGGGTCTTATGTTCTTTGCCCCTCTAAGGAATTGCTTAAACAAAGGATGAGAGAATAATGGTGGGTCACAGTCATAGTGAGCAGAAATGGCTGCAGCATGAACTTTTACAGAGGAGAAAGACAAACCCTTGTCTAATAATTCTGTAAGATATTGAAGTGAAACACTCAAATTAGGCCTGGAAACATCAAAGCTCTTTGCTTTGCTCCAAATAAAAAATCTTCTCCATTTATCAGCATAAACTTTCCTTGTACTAGGCCTTCTGGCCTCCAAAATGACATTCAAAACTTGTTGAGGAAGCTGCGACCCTCCAGGTTCTAGAACAGAATATGCCAGGCTGTCAGATGCAGGGACTGTATCCTGACATTGAGGAAATGATTGCCTGCCTGAGACAAAAGGTGTGGAATTGAAGGCAAAGGCCAAGGAGGCTCCGTACTAAACTCCTCAGCAGAGGGTACCAGTGCTGCCGAGGCCAATCTGGAGCTATTAGAATCATGGAGGGCTTGTCCTGTCTGACCTTCAAGAGCACCTTGGGAAGGAGAGGCAGAGGAGGAAAGGCATAGACGTGAAGATTGCTCCAACTGAATGATAGAGCATCCACTTTCCAAGCTGTTGGATGAAACATCTTTGTGCAAAACTTTGGCAACTGGAAATTTAGTGGAGAAGCGAACAGATCTATGTCTGGAGTCCCCCATATCACTGTCAACTGTCGAAATACATGAGGATCCAACTTCCACTCGTGGGGATCCACCATCTGTCTGCTCAAAACATCTGCTAAGGAGTTCTGTGCTCCTGGCAGAAACCTTGCCTGAAGAGTGAGGTGCAAACTGAGAGCAGTCTCCCACAAAATCATAGCTTGCCTGCAAAGAGGGTACGAATGTGTTCCCCCTTGCTTGTTGATGTACCACATGACAGTTGTGTTGTCTGTTTGAATCAATACTTGTCCTGGGTGAAGTAGATCCTTGAAAGCCATCAATGCAAATTGGACTGCTAACATCTCCTTCAAGTTGATATGTAAATGTTGAAGTCTGGCAGGCCACGTGTCCTGAACCCATTTTCCATTGAGGTGTGCTCCCCAAGCCTTGTCCGAGGCATCTGTCATTAAGATCTGACTCGCCTCTGGTCGGGTCACAGAGAGTCCCTTGTTTAGGTGACATTCCTGAGCCCACCACAAAAATTCCTTTTGAATGCAAGGTATTATCTGAATGACAGTGTCCAGATCGTGGCAGTGTTGCGTCCATACACTTTTGAGATACCATGGTAGCTTCCTCATATGCAGTTTGGCATTGGGAAGCACCAGAATACAAGATGCCATGAACCCCAAGGCTTGAAGGACTGTCCTTGCAGTCAGCCTGGACCAGAGAGACAATTGTTGGAAGTAAAGTGTAAGATTTCTTTGCTTGTCCGGGGTCAAAAAAGCCATCTGGGAGGCTGTATTCAGTCTCACACCCAGAAAGCACATTTCCTGAGAGGGTACTAGACTGGACTTTATTTCGTTCACAGAATACCCTAGGCACCTTAACACTGCCATAACATACTGTAGATGGTGAAGTAGCTTGTTTTTGTCTTGAGCAAGAATCAGGCAATCGTCCAAATAAGGATAAATTTGTATTCCTCTTAACCTTAAGAAAGCTATCACCGGAGCCAGAACCTTTGTGAACACCCTGAGCGCAGTAGATAAGCCAAAGGGCAATGCAGAGAACTGATAATGTAAAGTCCCAGCCCGAAAACACAGGAATCTCCTGCAACTGGGCCTGATAGGAATATGAAGATAAGCCTCTTTGAGATCCAGAGTTACCATCCAGTGATCTTTGCCCAACAGAGGCAGAAGTTGTTGCAACGTCAACATTTTGAATTTTGGAATGTCCAGGTATGTGTTGAGGATAGATAAATCCAAAATTGGCCTCCAAGTGTTTCCTTTCTTTGGTACAAGAAACAGGCGAGAATAAAATCCTAGGCCCACTTCTGACAGAGGGACCTGCTGTATAGCCCCCATTTGAAGAAGTAAAGAAATCTGTTTGTGAGCCTCCACCCTTTGCTGAGGAGGAACGTCTGGCATGCCTTTGAAAGGAGGCAATGTGTGGAAATAAAACTTGTAGCCTCGGTCTATAATGTCCAACACCCATTTGTCCTGGGTGACTAAAAGCCAGTTTTGCCTGAAGTGTGCCAACTTTCCTCCCAGAGGAGCTGCCAGACAGGAAGGATCTGGCAGCTGAAGATGCAGGTCATTGGGTCTGTTTACGAAAGGACTGGCCCCTGCCCTCACCTGTAGATTGTGCAGGGGAACTCCACGTTCTAGGCCTGAAAGAACCCTGAGCTCTGCCCCTACCACGTCTAGATCTGCCCCTAGACTGTAAATCAGAAGAAGGGTAAGCCCATCCCTTAGTAGGCCAATTTCTGCTAAACTTAGGGGGCTGCACCTGCAAAAAATCCTTAACAGTCTGCATAGACTTAGCTTTGTCTTCCATTTTCTTTAAGACTGACTCCACAGGAGAACCAAACAAAACTTCGGACTGCAGAGGAGCATCCAAAATTCGAGCTTTAACATGCTCTGACAAGTTCTGATCCTTAAGCCAGGCGTGCCTACGAATAACTGATCCAGTGGCAGCCACCCTGGAAGAAGCCTGTAAAGCATCGAAACCACACTGCAAAGAATGCTTACCCACCTGATCAGAGGCATGATCCTGTAATTCCTTACACTCTATGCCCTCTGCCAAAGCATCTACCTTAGATTTTAACTGAGTAAGGAGAAAATTCTGGTACTTCAACATATGAAACTGGCAATTCAAAGCCCTCATTGCTAGAGTGGAAGAGGTATACACTTTTTTACCCCACCTATCCAAAGCTCTAGAATCTTTATCCATAGGAACTGGATTCTTTACAACAGAAGCCCTGACACCCTTAGGTCCCTGGCAAATAGTTTCTGGGTCAGCCCTTGGGCTCTTATACAGATATTTATGAGCCTCTGGCACTCTGTAATACCTATCTGGTTTAACTGGCAGGAGGCAAAGAGTCTGGATTAAGGGAAGCCTCAGAGAAAACATCCTGAACAACATCCAAAACAGGAGGTATAGCCAAGGGCCGATGTTGTGGTAAAAACAAAAATTCCCCAAGCCTCTTTCGGGAATCTGAGAAATCCTGACCTTCCCATTTAAAATGCTCTCTCATAGAATGCAGGGTTTCTGAAAAAGAAAAATCCTCTGGAGGAGAAGCAGAAGGACTGGAATCCTCTGCGTCTGAATCAGAATAAGGAGGAAAATCCTGAATGTCTTCAGCCGAAGACTCTGAGTAATCTGAAGCATGTTCCAAACTTTCCACCTCTGGCTCCACCCTAGGCCTCTTATCTGGAGGGGGCATAGAACCCCTGATTAAGGAAATCAAATCTTCTGCCATTTTAAGCATGTGTTTTTTAGGTACAGAACCTGCAGAACTAGGACTGACACCAGAGGAAGACAAACCAGGCCTGACCTTGGAAGGTACCTTAGAGACAGAAGGGGAAGGCCTAACCACCTTATGCAAAGAAGGGAGTACAGCAACCTGAGAGGCCCCCTCAGCCTGACCAGACTCCTGAGAGGCCACATCTTGCAAAATTAACGGCTCCCCCTGAGACTCAGCTGAAACCTCGGCTGGATCCACAGATTCCACCGTAGTTTCTGAAGAACTGGCGTCCGGAACGGACGACTCATCCTGCTTGGACTTTAACGATTTTTCCTTGCGCTTCTTAGCGGTAGCGGGCGTCGGAGGATCCGACGGCATATTGTAATTACACGCTTACGAAGACAAGCCTAGCGCAATCTAACCTACGTTTAATGGTGCGCTTATTAAATCTAGCACAAAAGCGACACCCGACTACGTCGTGCTCAGGCCCCAAACAGGGAATACAGAGAGAGTGGTAATCCCTATGTGGTATCTGTTTCCCACAAGAAATACAATTATTCACTTTTTCTGACATCCGGAATTAACTGAGGCAAGAAAAAAACAAAAATATTCCCCAATGGGGTACTTAGCCCAACTTGGTTTTCGGTCTGAAACTCAGAATAAGAAAATTTCAGAACGCCGAACGGCACTTGCAAACGCTGCTTCTGCTTCGGACCATGCGGCAAGAAAGACTGAGGATATGACGTCGGTCATGCGCTTTAATACCATGGCATACTGATGTCAGATCTGAGCGACCATGACCGACGCCAGCCTAACACTTTGGTATTCGGGCCGACCGAGGACAGCGGACTACCCACAGGTTATGACTGCAGCAATGTGAGATGAAGAACATTAACCATGTTAAGCGCTTTCATCTGCTAAACATGCAGACTTCATCAGAACAAATAACTTTGTATCAATACGCTCATTTAAAAACTTTTTGGCGCCAAATATGCTTCACAAATTTAAAGTGCAAGTGCTTATATTTCACATTTACCATTTAAATAAATGAACAATAAAAATGTAAAAATGTAAGGTATATATAAACAATAATATACCTAACATACTTGATCTAATTCATCTATTTATAACTTGTATATATATATACAAAAATACTTTGCTATTTGATGCATTATTATGTAAAATTTATATTGATCTATAATTCCAAATCTAAAACTATGTCTTTCATTATATTTTTTCATGTGTCTGTAAAGTGCATTTTTTGTATCCTTAGTTTTTATTTTATATAGGGAAGACGGAGAGGCAGCTCCATAGGCGGATTTATGATCACCTATATATTAAATAGATTAGGTGTACAATTCTACTAGAGGAGGAAATCTAAAGGCTGCATTAAGTAAAAGGGAGACTGTCTGGCAATTAAGGACAGATGCAACGAGGGAACCAGGTTTAAATGAGTACATATCTATAAAACCTTTTCTGGAACTACAGTAAGGGTAGGTGTAAAAATGGTCCCTTGTTGTATAACAATTATATATATGATGAAATAATTGTATGAGGTTTTATTCTTTTTCATCCCTTATCATTATAAGTTTATGCATACAATCATAGATAACACAGTACCATTAGTAGAAATATGTGACTCACGTTGTATTTTGAGGTACTGACAGGGTAGTATATATATACGTGAAGTCACATTTGATGTCATAGTTAAGTTTTTTTATTGTAGGAATAATATAAATTTTACATAATAATGCATCAAATAGCAAAGTATTTTTGTATATATATACAAGTTGTAAATAGATGAATTAGATCAAGTATGTTAGGTATATTATTGTTTATATATACCTTACATTTTTACATTTTTATTGTTCATTTATTTAAATGATAAATGTGAAATATAAGCACTTGCACTTTAAATTTGTGAAGCATATTTGGAGCCAAAAAGTTTTTAAATGAGCGTATTGATACAAAGTTATTTTTTCTGATGAAGTCTGCATGTTTAGCAGATGAAAGCGCTTAACGTGGTTATTTCAAAGTTTTGGAAGTGTTTTATTAAAGATTTTATACAGTCCGAGCTGGTGTCTTATCGCTGCCTAATTCAACATAGCTGACGGTTGTTACCGTCTGTGTTATCTTCTTATATCATGGAATGAAAATGCTACCATTGCCCTTCGCATAAAATCCCAGCTTTCTCTGCCGAATGCTTTCTCTGCATCAAGACCCACTAACAACAGTGATATTTTCCTACATTCTGCTTCCAATATGGATCATCATTCTTCTATTAATGTTCAAACCAAAAAGGAGAAAACTTGGTAAAATGTCACCAGTAAACAGAAGCATTAAGCTAAATCAATCCAAAGCAGGAGACTTTATTGTAGACATGAAAAGCACACAGGCAGGAAAAACACATATGTTTTGCTTTGGATCGGTTTGGCTTGGTGCTTCTGTTTACTTCTATTAATGTTGTCAAATGTCTACCTCTCATCTACAAAACCACGTCAATACATATCTATTAATTTTGGCAACATCTTTGCCATTCTTTTAGCTATTATCGACAACCACTTTACAATCATGGCTTATAATCATAGGCCTATATGATCTGTCTAAAAGATCTTTACCATCTTTAGGTAATACAGCCACCATATTTTGGTTCCAAGAAATTGGTGCTTCCCCAACTTTTAAAACACAAACAAAACCTTCCAGATCTTTAGCACATTCTGTCCTAGGACCTTGTGCAAAACCTTGGGAAGTAGAGAGAGAGGAGTGTAAGCATACAGGAACATCCCCTTCCAAGAAAAAGGCATTGTGTCCACTTTCCGAACCAGGGGGACTTGGAACTCAGGAACAGAACTAAAGAAGTTGCCTGTTGAGAGGCGAGGCAGAAAGATCTGAATCCTGCAACCCAAAACCACTTAATCCTGAGAGGGAGTCAACACTGACGTTTTTAGAATGAGAGACAGAATCCCATGCTGCACAGGAGATGTATAATAAATTATAGATTGTGAAGCGGTAGTCGCTGAGAATGGGCTTAAGTCAGACGTTCATCCAGGTAAGGGAATATCTGAATCCTCTGAAGTCTGCAGAAAGCTATCACAGGAGTCTAGACATCTGTCAAACACCCCTGGAGCTGTATCAAACCCAGAAGGCAAAGCAGAAAACTGACAATGAAAGGAAGAAATGGAGAAACATAAATATTTCCTGAAGAGGGGGTGAATAGGAACATGGAAGCAAGCATCCTTCAAATCCAACAGCAGAATTACCCATTTAAAGGACTTAAACCTTGCCTGTGATATAAATAGGACCTGCTGGAGAGACAGGTATGTATCCCAGAGACTACCCAGTCTTTGGAACAAGCTCCCCATCTAGGTGAAGCAGAGTTCCTCTATAACCCAATTCAAGTGCAACTTGGACAGCTGGATGGGGAACAGGAAATTCATCCCTGGTTTGGCACCTATGTCTCTAATGGACAGTGCCAGCCTGTAAATGTTTCATCTCCCAAGCCCCTGCAACACTTATCAAGGGTACCAGAACTTGTCAGAGATTTGGGATGCATGGCTAGGCTTAAAAAGGCCCTTGTGGTCATTAACCTAGTAAACACCTATGAAGCTATGAAGTCACTCAAACACTCAAGTCATTCAACCATAAGTACCGGTATGACTCCGTCATAGTCTATGTGGGGGTGAATGACTTGAAACATACCTCACTGGGATATATGAAGACAGAAATAACTGAGATCTCAGATTACGAGATATAATCAGGTATAAGCCTAGCCTTAAGCAGCATTCTACCTTCTCCAAGGATGATGTCACAATAAAAACAAAAAATAATAGACTAACAATTGGTTTAGCGTCTGGTGTCAGTCCAAGGGAATTCAATATCAGTCATCCTGGGAAGACATGGTCAGACAGGCCACACTGCCTTGTCAGAGATGATCTGCACCTATCTCATTTAGGATTTTGGATACTAGCAAAAACATTAGCCACCCCTATTGTGCTTCTTTTAGGCAGTGTCAAAATACCCAACCCCCAACATAACAGAATCCACTCTAGATAAACTCAAGGTATTGCTGCTTAATGCTAGGAGTCTAAACAAGAAACTGCACTGCCTGGAAGCACTTCTCACTTTGGAAGATACCGACATCTGTGCAGTCACCGAGACATGGTTCAAAGGTGTGGAAAGCACCTCAGCCATGCAGGGCTACAATGGCTTGCACACATTCAGATTACAAACTCAGCATGAAAGATCCAAAGGAGGAGGTGTACCAGCTTAATTAAAGATAAGTACACATCATGACTGATGACAAACAGTATGACTCTCTTGAAATACTCGATTGCTGAGCCAGGGCACAGGCATCATATAAAGGAGCCTCAATCCTCACCATTAACACCAGAGAGGGTGTCTCATATGAGAAGAAAGGATAACCAATACACACAGTAAAGTGTAATTTCCCTTAAGTGGACACAGAGATCACAGTCAGTCTGGGGCTGGTTGCTCCCTTGCTCTCCAGGTAACCAATAAGACTCCCCACTGGCACAGCTATAAGGTCCAAATCCCAGCCTAGCTGGCAAGCTAACCTCCAGTAGCCTCTCTGTCGAACCAGAGCTTTGTGTCCCTGCTCAAGTAGCTGACACATACACACACTTTGAGATAATTATTTATACAACTTCACAGACACTCCTGGCAAAGGCTGACACAGATTCTCTAGCTGTGCACATTTACCCAGACTTGATGTTGTTGTTGTCTCTTTCGTCTTTTCCCAGTTAGGGGTCGCCACAGCAGAACTCCGGTCCACTAATGATTGGCAGTAGATTTTTACGTGCCGAGTTGCCGGCCCTGATGCACAACCTTCAATGAAGGTACGCCCATTCATGCACGTCTCCACACAGAAAGCGCTCTAGCTGAGAATCAAACAGGACAACGTCTTACTGTGAGGCAACAACACTACCGCAGCACCACCACCGCAGTTTATCCAGACTATACTGTAGTAATTACTGCCACCACCAGCTAATAATTATCAGCTACCTAAAGGCCCTTAAAAGGGTGTACAATTATTACTGTGCAATATTATTATCCAATTGGTAGTATAGCCCAGGGCTATAGCTATAGGAGTGGATTAGACAGTAAACTCTATAAATATGCAATGTTCTCTAGAGCTTAACTTCTCTACATAAACCAGCCACAGTTAAAAGGGTTTAAAAATATTTAACAATAAATACTAAAAACACAAGACAATACTACTACACCACAGTGCTATTCAAGAATTTAGAAATCACACAAACTAAAAATAATGCAGTAGTACAGTTCTGACATAACAGAAAAACACTTAGTCTAATCTTTATAGTCCTAGCTATTTCTACAAGAAAACATACTTCTAAGATAACTTACTTACACAGAGCAAGGCAGTACTGAGTTGAATAGTCAGACAGAAAATGCTTAATCTCTGGTTCTCACTGTTTAAATTGAAACTCCAGTTTTGATAAACATTACATCATCTTTTTCACCGTTCCTGGTGTTCCCAGGCGACACACTAACTGCATTTACATTCTTTTACAATATTAGAGCAATAAAAGACATTCCATATGTAAATTCTGGTCATTAACTTTAGCCTTAAAACAATAGGCAGGAAGCCCCCATCCAGCCGGACTGGAGCTGACTTGTAAAACATCAAAGGCAGTGATGAAATAATTTTAATTTCAAAGGATCAACAAGAATTGCTTGACTTAGCTTTCTTTCCAGCAGATGGCAATGTTGCCGCATTGTTTTAAGTTCAACATTCACAGTATTTACAAATAATAGAATTATGTACCAAATTCTATTTGACTAGGCTGGCAGCCTTCACCCATCTCTACCGGTCTTCACACCCCCCCCCCCCCGGAGAACTCAAGCTAGTTTTTCAAATGACCCTTGATAAATGCCACTTGAGAGGGTTAGGTCTGTCTGAGTGTACCTCACCCCATTCCATGTCTTGACAGCCCATCTGAATTGGCATTGCTACTCCCACTGCGGTGCTGCACTGACATATCATATGCTTGCAACCCCAGGCTCCATCTTAGCAACTTGGCATTTTGCTGGCTGGCTCTGTTTAACTATGTTAGAGGGTTGTGATCTGTCATTACAGTGAATTTTCTTCCATACAGATAAGGCTGAAGTTTCTGCAGTGCCCACACTATGGCTAGACATTCCTTTTCTACAACTGCATAGCATTCCTCCCTGGGTTGGAGCCTACAACTGAGACAAACCACTGGGTGCTCTTCCCCCTCTGAAGAAATCTGGCTAAGTACAGCCCCCACCCCATGGTTCAAGGCATCCACTTGCACAACAACTTCTTTGCTGTAATCTGGACTGGCTAACACAGGGGGTCCTCCCAAAGCTTCGTTAAGCTTCTGGAATGCCTGCTCACATGATGGGGTCCACACTACCTTATCTGACCTGTTCTTCCTGGTCAGGTCTGTGAGGGGAGCAGCTATGGTACTATAACTGGGGACAAACTTTCTTTAGTACCCTGCTGTCCCTAAGAGTGCCCTCACCTGCTTTTTAGTAACAGGTGCAGGCTATGCCTGAATGGCTTCCACTTTGGCAGGTTCTGGTCTTATCTTACCAGTCCCCACTCTATGTCCTAGGTAGGAGACCTCTGCCATACCCACCTGACATTTGCTCACTTAATGGTCAACCCTGCCCTCTGTAGTCTGCCCAACACCTCCCTGACATGAAGGTTTTGTCTCTGGCCAGGAATGGCTGTAGATGGTAAGAGCAAACCCTCCTGCTCCTGCTAGGATATTATCTACCAGCCTCTGGAAAGTTGCTGGAGCATTCTTTATCCCAAAGGGCATCTTTGTGGACTTGTACAAGCCAAAAGGAGTCACAAAGGCTGACTTCTCTCTAGCACTGGGAATCAAGGGCACCTGCCAGTAACCCTTGGTAAGATCAATGGTTGTAAGATACGTAGCCCCACCTAGCTGCTCTAGGGCCTCATCTGTCCTAGGCATAGGGTAAACATTCGACTCTGTGTGACTATTTAATTTCCTGTAATCCACACAGAACCTGGTGCTGCCATCCTTCTTTGGCACCAGCACCACTGGGGAGGCCCAGGGACTGTTGGACTCTTGAATCACCCCTAGTTCCAACATCTCCTTTACCTCTTCCCTCAAGGTCTGTCTGACTCTCTCAGGCACCCTATAAGGGGCCTGCCTGATAGGTCTTTGGGGTCCTGTATCCACCTGGTGCTGCACCAGGTGGAGGCACCCTGGTTTCCCAGTAAACATGTCCACAAATTCCTACAACACTGCCCACATTTCTCGAACCTGGGTAGGAGATAGCTGCTGGGACATTGCTACCCCTTCCACAAAGGTGTCAGCCCGAGACTCACTGAGGAGATCAGTCCCCAGATCTCCCTCAGACTCCTGTAATCCACCACAAATGCTCAGCACATGGGCCTCCCTATCATGGTAAGGTTTCATCATGTTAACATGGTACAATTTGTGCCCTTGTCATCTGCCTAGCAGTTCCACCATGTAGTTAACATCACTTACCTTTCTTACCACCTTGTAGGGATCCTCCCAAGCTGCTTACAGTTTGTGGTGTCTGACAGGAATGAGAACCATTACTTGCTGCCTCACAGCATGCTCCCTAGCTCGGGCATTCCTGTCATACCACACCTTTTTTTGTTGTTGGGCTTCTACAAGGTTCTCCTGGGCCAAGCCCATTTGTTCCCTGAGCCTTGTCCTGAGGTTTAGGACATATGTCACAACAGACTCCTTGTGAGACTCACACTCACCTTCCCACTCACCTCAAATTAAATTTAGAGGTCGCCTCACCCTATGCCCATACAGCAACAAAAGGGTGAAACATCTGTGGATTCCTGGGGAACTTCTCTGTAAGCAAACAACAGATAGGGCAAATATTTGTCCGAATCCTTCTTAAACTGATCTGCAAATGCCCGTAGCATGGACTTGATTGTAGAGTTTTACCTCTCAACAAGACCATTAGTCTGGGGATGGTAGGGGGTGGTCTTCATGTGCTTCACCCCACATGACTTCCACAGACAAGCCAGAAGGTCTGACATGAAACTGGCACCTTGGTCAGTCAGTATTTCTTTTGGGAAACATACCCTGCTGAAAATCTCTAACAAAACATTTGCCACCTTCTCTGCTTCAATGGAGGACAAAGCCATTGCCTCAGGGTATCGTGTAGCATAATCCACTACCATTAGGATATAGTTTTCCCCTGTGGAGCTTGGGGTACTCAGAGTACCCACAATATTCATAGCTACCCTCTGAAATGGCTCCTGAATCACAGGCAAAGGCATCAAAGGAGCTCTCACCTTGTCTCCTGCCTTGCCTACCTTTTGGCACTGCTCACATGTCCTGCAGTACCCTGTTACATCTCTTGAAATTCCAGGCCAACAGAAGTTCTACACAATACGCCTCTTTGTAAGTTTTGTGCCCATATGACCTGCAAAGGGAATATCATGGGCTATGGCTAGAAGCACCAGATGGTAGGCTCTAGGCACTACCAACTGCTGCACTCTCTCACCTTCTAGCTCTCCCACAGGGGTCCACTCTCTGTACAGAAACCCTTTGTCCCAGTATACAGCTTCCCCCTTTCCTTGAGAATCAGGTGCCTCCCTTGCTACCTGCCTCAGGCCTTGCAATGCAAGGTCTGAGAGCCAAGCCTCTTTCAACTCCTTCCTTGTAACCCTTCCCAGCTCCCCTTCCACAGGAAGTCTGGCATCCTCTGACAGTGGAGCCTCACTGTCAGCCTGGGTACTACTACCCACCTCTACCTTTGCAGTTACGCTGTCCAAGGGAACATCAGTACCCACAAGCAGCTGTGGCTCACATTCAGTCTCAGTGCTACAGCATAGCTCACTCCCTGAAGTAACCACCTCACCAGTCCTGGCTGCAAGTATGCAGTCTGTCTGGGTCTCCCCCAAGCTACCAGACCCACATCCTTGAATCCTAGCCTCACTGCATGTAACTGCTTAAGTACATGGTACTGCCTCATCCAAATCCTTCCTTCTCAGGACATCTGCATGATGGTAGTTTAGTATCCCTGTTGTCTCAAGACAGCCTACTATTGGCATTTTGTCTTTCCCACTTGCTGGCTCCCTCACTTTTGGTTCTCCAGCTTGCCTCCGTGGAAACCTGTATGCCACATGGTCCCACTGGTTGCATTCAAAACATTTAACCCTAGCTCCTGGACTAGTGGCTTCCCTGCTACTGGCAGATTCTGTTGTGGCGGTCTGTGCTGTCCACCATGGGTTCCTTTAGACCCATGAGCAGTACTGGTGGTCCCCTTCTTGTGCAGGGCTGCCCTGCTTGCCAGGTATAGGTCTCCCTTCTTCCTCAACTCATCTGACATAGCACATTGTCTATCAGCTAACCAGATTCTCATGTCTGCAGGGCAAAGTGCTAAGGGCTTCTTCCCTCACCAAAAGGTCTGCCAGCCCTTCAAAAGTGGTGACCTGACACCCACTCACCCAGCTATGAAAATAAGTGCTCAGTTCAGCAACATATTCGCACACACGTTCATCTGCCTTGTGTCTATGCTCACAAAACATGTTCCTGTACATTTCAGGTGTTAGCTTTAAACATTCTAAAAGACATTTTTTACAGCATTACAATCAAAACAGAGTCAGGCATTTCTGATAAAGTTACAGCTTTCCCATGGAGTAAGGGGGTCAGGAACCATACCCAGAGCCTTTGGTCAACACTATACTGTTTGCATACTGTCTCAAACATATGACTGAAACTATCAAAAGTATCCCCCTCTTTAAATTGCGGAAGAAATTTACTGACCTGTTGTGCTTCTGGGGTCTAGTTACTCCCTTCCCCATTACTTCCATGACTCTGGCGAAGAGTCAGCATTTACCTCTCATGCCTCCTATGACGCTCCTTTTCTTCAGCTTCTATCTCCAAACGCCTGTCCTCCAACTCAAGTCTCTTTAGCTCCAGCTGGATTTTTAAGTCCACTGCAGAAAGGTTGAGCTGTCCATTTTCCGAGGATATTGTATCGCCACTGCTAGTCTGATTGTCCTCCTGGATGCTGTTTTCTGATGCAGCTGTAACCAAGGCTGCAATCAGGTCTGCCTTAGTCACGTTTCCATGCACCATTCCCCTAGCCTGGCACATCTCCACCAGCTGGCTCCTTGTCAGCTTTCCATATTCCTCTGCTGACATGCTGCCTGCTCACCCTGACTAGGTTAACAAAAGAAATAAAACAATTGTGATCTGAACTCTGAGTATTCACTGTGTGGATGATTTAAAGTACAAAACACCTTCAGAGATCACTGTACATAAGCTACAGGATTCATTCTACTCACACCACTACAGGCCAATTAGTATATGTCAACTAATTAATATGGGATGTGGATATCCACCGCCACCACAAATGTGAAGTGGATCCCACCACTGCAAACCACATGTGATGCCTGCGCCCTGGCCCAGAAATGAAGGAGCCTCACTCCTCACCACTAACACCAGAGAGGGCGTCTCATGCGAGAGGAAAGGATTACCAATACACACAGTAAAGTGTAATTTCCCTTAAGTGCACACAGAGATCACAGTTAGTCTGGGGCTGGTTGCTCCCTTGCTCTCCAGGTCCCCAATAAGACTCCCCACTGGCACAGCTATAGTGTCCAGATCCCAGCCTAGCTGGCAAGCTAATCTCCAGTACCCTCTCTGTCCAACCAGTGCTTCGTGTCCCTGCCCAAGTAGCTAACACACACGCACACACACACACACACACACACACACACACACACACACACACACACATAGATTGAGATAAGTATTTATACAACTTCACAGACACTCCTGGGAAAGGCTGACGCAGATTCTCCAGCTGTGCCCATTTACCCAGACTATATGGTAGTAATTACTGCCACCACCAGTTAATAATTATCAGCTACCCAAAGGCCCTTAAAAGGGTGTACAATTATTACTGTGCAATATTATTATCCAATTGGTAGTATAGCCCAGGGCTATAGCTATAGGAGTGGATTAGACAGTAAAGTCTATAAATATGCAATGTACTCTAGAGCTTAACTTCTCTACATAAACCAGCCACAGTTAAAAGGGTTTAAAAATATTTAACAATAAATACTAAAAACACAAGACAATACTACTACACCACAGTACTATTCAAGAGTTCAGAAATCACACAGAAACTAAAAATAATGCAGTAGTACAGTTCTGACATAACAGAAAAACACTTAGTCTAATCTTTACAGTCCTAGCTATTTCTACAAGAAAACATACTTCTAAGATAACTTACATAGAGCAAGGCAGTGCCGAGTTGAATAGTCAGACAGAAAATACTTAATCTCTGGTTCTCGCTGTTTAAATTGAAACTCCAGTTCTGATAAACATTACATCATCTTTTTCACCCTTCCTGGAGTTCCCAGGCTACACATTAACTGCATATACATTCTTTTACACTTACAGCAATAAAGAATATTCCACATGTAAATTCTGGTCGTTAACTTTAGCCTTAAAACAATAGGCAGGAAGCCCCCATCCAGCCAGACAGGAGCCGACTTGTAAAACATCAAAGGCAGTGATGAAATAATTTTAATTTCAAAGGACCAACAAGAATTGCTTGACTTAGCTTTCTTTACTGCAGATGGCAATTTTCCCACATTGTTTTAAGTTCAACATTCACAGTATTTACAAATAATAGAATTATGTACCAAATACTATTTGACTAGGCTGGGAGCCTTCACCCATCTCTACCAGTCTTCACACTCTATGCCCACATAAATATACTCAAAGCCCCCCTACCACATCATAGCTTGTTATAGGTCCCCCACCATGAAACAGGAAAAGCATACTGCGTACCTGTGCTTACTGTAGTCACTTACCATACACGACCGCAAACATTCTGGCTCAGAGGTTCGTTGACTTTGTCAATACAAATGTTCTGGAACAGCTAGTCAGCACATCCACAATATGCTCAAATGTCCTGGACATAATACTCAACATGGGAGCGCACTGTTGCAACCCCCCATGTAATGTCCTTCCTGGTAAGATCGGAGCATAAATCAGTCACATTCGATGTAATTATAAGACCAGATACCCCATCAAGCTCAAATGTGCTTATGAACTTGTGTAAGACAAATTACCTCCTACTCATTGATGGTATAAGAAGTTTCAAAGCCCCCTCGAATGCAGATAACACTGTCTCCTATGCAGACGTGTACAACAATGCCCTGTACAACCACTTAAGTAGTTGTATAGAATCAGCTGTACCTGACTGGATTAAAACCATGTCTTGCCCATAAAACAAGCCATACTGGTGGACTCCTCATATAAAAAGGCTATACAACAACAGAAAGAAACTAATGTCCAAGAACAAGACGGAACTGTCTCAGCAGAGGAAGAAATCCCTCTCTAGCTTAAACAAACAAATTAAAGTGCTTGTCAAGTTCTCCAGAGCCAGTTATGAAACAAAAATACCCTCCCTAGCTAAGGGATAATCACAAGTAATTTTTTTAACTGCATTCGAAATCTAAAAGGGAATACCCAGTTATGCACGGAACTGGTTGTGGATGGCACTCCAATACTCAACCGGAGGTAATAACCAACCTGCTAGCTGACAGACTTGGAGTAAACTTCATCCCCCTGTCCCTTCCACTCATCTGCCAAAGTATACCTGCCACCATTCCTCAGCCTAATATCTCAAGAGAGCAGGCCATCCCTGTGCTCTCCAGTGCCAAAATCCTGCAGACAGGATTAACACGGACAAATGATTGGTACCAAAGCATCGGACAACATCCTAGGTTAACTTTAAACATTTCCAAGCAGACCCAATTTGATCCCTGTTTAACCACAGCCTACAAACTGGCTATGCTCTGGCAGAATGGAGGACAGCAACATTAATCCATCTGCACAAAGGGTGACCATCAACCGACTGTGGGACTTATAAGCCTATAAGTTTGAGTAGCGTCATCTGCAAGGCCATGGAAAGAATCATTGTGGACCTTTTTAACAAGGACATAGGTAATCTCCAAACTCTGGACCCAACCCAGTTTGGAATCGTTAAAGGTAGATCACTCCTGTTAAACATGGTTGAAATCTTCAAGAAAGTCACCAAGGCCCTGGATGAGGGAACAACAGTGCATACCTCCTATCTTGTCCTAGCCAAGGTATTTGAAACAATTTCCCACTCAGGTAGGACAGAGAAACTCTCCCAATTGGGAACTAACCCCTACATTACCAGGTGAGTAGCCAACTGGCTCACTGACAGGACACATAATGTCAAAGGGGGTGACTTCACCTCAAACAAAAAGACCAGTCACCAGTGGCATACCATAGGGGTCTGTGCTGGACTCCTTACTGTTTGGAATGTATTTCTCAGAAGTCTAGGCAAACTTGGACGGCATGTGGCTGACTAAGTTCTCTGATTATTGCAAATTGGGAGCCATTACCGAGTCCCCCAGTGATGTTAATATACTGCAGACAGGATTAATACGGACAAATGATTGGTACCAAAGCAATGGATTAAAGATACATGAAAATAATACATTATTATTCTCTTTGGGAAAGCTGATATCCCTGCTAATTACATTATAGACAGCAGCCCCCCAAGTACAGACCCAGTGGTACAGGATCTGGGTATTCAGGTTGATATCAATCTGAACTTTGACCACCACATATCTATACTAGTAAGGAAATCCATCTATGTGGCATAACTTATAAGTAAAGGCATTGCACCTAGATCTAAGGATGTTATAAATTCCATTATACTCCGCCATCAGAACAATAACTGAGTGCAATGCTCCCTTTTGTGTACCTCACCAGACACCTGCAACATTTGGAGAAACCACAGAGAATTCTCACCAAGAAATTACAGGGTACACAAAACAAGTCTTGCAATGGTAAAACTGAAAGCCCTGTCACTGTATTCTGTCTTCTACAGGTTGCTAAAGGAAGACTTGTGCATGGCTTACAGGGCAGTCTGTGACCCGGCCCTGAAGGAAATGTTACACAATCATAAATCAAACTTCAGGAGGGTCACTCGCTCCAGGGATCTTAACTTAGTCTCTGACAAGAACAGGCCATGCTGGAGAAATAAATACATCTCCCAGAGACTGCCACTTCTCTGGATCAAGCTTCCAATTTATGTGAAATAGAGCCCCTCCATTACCCTCTTCAAACGCAACCTAAATGAATGGATGGGTGACCAAAAATTCACTCCTGGGGTGGGGCCCGTGTCCCTCCTGGACAGATGAAGTTCATATTAACTACCATAGACCCTTACCTCTGTGAATTTCACTCATCTAACCACTGACAACTGGGGCAAGTAGGAATAAATATGGCTAGGTTAGTCTAGTAACCTCCTATGAGCCTATGAAAATTTGGGGAATCTCCCTAGGCCCTTCAGATATATTCAGCCATGGTTCCCACTCAACATCTGGATCAGACGTATGCTCAGCCTCAGTGGATGTGTGAGTAGGCAGCTCCATGTCTGCCTCCAAATGGATCACAGCAGAGGGACTGGCATCATCACTAGCCATATCTCTCAACTCTACAGATTTTCCCAGAATGTCCACATTTTTACCTCATATTTTCGGTCCGTATTTCATAAAATCATGGCTTTCTGGCAAATCATTGCAAGTTAATAAGACTGAAGTCAGAAAACAACAGACAGTTGAGTTTCAGACTTCATACCCTTCAGAAAATTCATGCTAACATAAAACCTGTTATTCTACCAACTTTCTAAGTTTGTAAGAGCAACATTTAAAACTGGTATCTATTTTTGGGCTTTTTGTTTGTTTGGTGTGCTTGTGTTGTGTGTATGTATTTTGGAACAGCGATTTTTTTTCCCTAGGAAAAAAATAGCTGTTCTGACAGTTCAAGATTGTAAGCTTTCACTTACATAAGTTCGATCAATCACCGTTCGCTTTTTTAAGCGTTCGGTGATCTAATATAGACCCTCCTTAACGGCCTCTATAGTAAAAATATTTGTAGTACCTGGTCAATATTTTCATTACCTGCCAAGGGGGATGAATCTTATTTGATTTTGAACTGAACATTTACACATCAATACAACAGACATTCTGCCAGCTTCTCAGATGTTGAAATTAGCATTTATATAGGGAACAAAAGACTTAAATCAAACATTTATAGAAAGTCTATGTACTACAGCAGCTTTTTTTTTTTTTTTTGCACTTTTCTACTCAATAATCTTCACGGCATAAGAAAGGAACTAGTCAGGACTATTGAGATTTGTCTCAAATATTGCTCCTGAAGAAAGAAGATGTGTTAAGAAAAATGATGTTAGAAAGGGGAAATGCAAATATTATTAATGGACTTGTCAAACCAGAGACCCACATACTTCCCACAACTTTGAGGCATCCATATTCAGTAAAAGCAGGTTCAAAAAAGTGGAAAATAGGGATTTGACTAGGGAAATGAAACTTCTTTTTGCAAAAGAAAGAAGATGAGACGTATCATTCAGAAGTTCTGGTACGTCACCGTTAATAAGACTTAATCAAAGGATATATTCAGTGAGGATCTCAGTTTTATCTTTAAACAAAGGTCTAATCTCCTGAATGATTGCTTGGAGATAGGAAGGAACAGAGTGGGAAAACCAATTCTGGCAGAATGAGCAAATGCAATGCTTGCAAGCAGCACAGATTTATTATTGAATTCTCAAGCATATCAATAGTGAGTAGTTACTCCAGAACTACTGGTTGTCCATGCAAGTTTAACTGTAGAACTTCTTGTGTGATATATATTGCCACTTGTCTGTCATGCAAATTTTTCTATATTGGAAAGTCTGAGTTACAGTTGAGTCAAAGAATTTATGAACTTAACTATAGCATAAAAACATCAAACATGAATAATGCTCTGCTTTTAGTAAACATGCTAAGATATGTAAGAATTTTTTTTTATTGTTTTGTCTTGCAAAAGGTGACCAAGAACTAGAGGAGTGGTGACTTGGAAAATAAAACTAAACATAGAGAGTTAGTCTGCCAATTATGGTTGGATGCAGGGAATTAGCCTGGGTTGAATGAATTTATATCAAGGCAACAAAGCTATGATCTGCATCGATATATTTTTTAAATATAAAAAGTGCACTTTTTTTGATAATTTATCAGACTGTGATTTATGATTCTACAATTTTTATATATAAATCAGTTTTAAATATTTTTGGAAATGTGCTGTGTTTTTATCATTTATTTTATTTATTTTTACTTATTTTACTTTTGTTTACTGGGAAAGTCCGACTTGGAACAAAGCCAATTTTCAGCAGAGGCCCATGGAGAAACGCTCCAGATGCATTTCTTTGAATTGTGGGAGGAAACTGGAGCACCCAGAGGAAACCCACATGAACCCAGGGAGGACATGCAGACTCCACGCAGAAGGCACCCTTGCCGAGAATCGAACCAGAGAACCTCTTGCTGGGAGGTGACAACGCTACCTCTGCTCCACTGCGCCGTCTATGACATCATGATATCACTTCCAGAAATGATCATATGATTCTGGTTTATTTTGTAAGAAAGTTGTATTTAATGAATGTTTATCTGATGAAGTCCCCTGTAAGTGGAGATGAAAGGGCTCTAAACAGTGTGTGGCTCATGGTATGACAAAGGTGTTATTTCTTAGGTTATGATTATTAGTAAATTTTGAAGTAACAAGTTTGGTTTAATGACAGTTTCTTTCTGCCATAGGAAGAATGGTTTATGAATGTTTCTGACTGGCAGGACAGCCATTAGAAAACAGATCGATTAAAACATATGAACAGAGTACTGACACAAGTAGTGAAATTCAAGCTGAATATATGCAGTGAGCCACTGAGAGAGAGAATTATGGTAGAAAAAATATAAAATGCAACGTACGAAGTGCACAACAATGAGGCATTTCAATTAAATGGATAACTGTAAATCATGAAACCAAGAACTACATTGCAGGGATTTTGTTAACTAAAGAAAGTGCATCAGCAATTTTTAAGGCAAGAACAGTGTGTGCAAAGTAGTGATTTCTAAGCTTAACTTGTAAAAGTTGCCGAGACATGTCAGGCTGTAATTTGTACTCAAACGTATATTAGGTAACAGCAGCATCAAAGGCAGCCAAACGAAAAGCATATTCAGGTGACTCAGCAATTGTAAGAAAGTTTACTAAACCAAAGTCAACAAGATAATGAAGGTGAAGGGTTACCATGTACAGCACATGCACAGATGGAAACAACTGGGCATGAAATATAAAAACAAACACGTTTTGAGTACTAGACATATAGATACTTATGCCCTGAAGCAGGACTAAAACTGTTGTCTTTACTTTATCACACTTATTAAAATAAAGGCATTGAAAACAGTATCAGAGGCCCACGGAGATGTCTTACTGACTGTATTCAAACTGGCTACTTTGCCAAACTGAAGGTATTTGAGCTACATTTACACAGGTCCGTATTAAGTTAAAGACACTGTAGCTGCACATCTGCTAGGGTTACCAATACTTTGCAGTTAAAACCTTAGGTTCTTACCTCCACTTGGGCAGCAGTTAATACTACCACTTTTTATGCTCTGTGTCCCTGCAAAAAAAACACTCTTGGTATTAAAAAGCACAGCAAGACAAAGCAAGAGGGAACAGGGCTAGAAAGAGGGCCAGAAAGAGGGCCAGAAAGGCAAGAACATCTTGCAGCCAGAACTTTCCCTTACAGATCTCACATTACAACAATCCCCTCATAACTCAAGTATTTCATGGAGCACCATAATTACAATGAATCCGACAAAAATGGCAACTTTAGTAAGCACATTTCTGAGGTAAGAAAGGAACTTAAGCACATTTTAGTGCTGTCAAGACTAATTGTGTACTACATCGTAACAGTTGCTACCACAGAACAGTGTGCAAAGCATTTTCACAACTTCAGAATTTATACACTATCCTGTTAGTCACATAAAAAAGTATGGCAGAGTGAAGTTCCTATCAGTTTTAAAGCTGTTGGTTCATCAGATGGATTCTTACTTTCTACCTGCTGTTTATCTAACTGCAACAAGTATTTTTTTTTACAGCTGACACACTGTGATCCTAAACTACTGTTTTTTTTTCTTTAACTGGCAGAAAAACATCCATGTACTACAAAGAATTATGACTGAGTCTTCATCATAACTATGTATTAGTATTATATGTTTTTGACACAAATGTAAGTGTCACCTCTCAAGCTTTATTTCTCTCCATTCTGAAGGTGAACTTCACGGCATTCACATCAGAAACCCTACTGACCTAGCCATGATTGGAGGCCAAATCATAATTTCCTATATCTAGCATCAAATTAATCTAATTGTAGGACTAAGAGAGACTGACAAGCACAGCAGAACCGTTATAGGTGAGAACAAGTCCCCATGTGACATTAAATAACAGAGAAATTAAAGTTACGCACTTACTATACTGACAGGTCTGAATGAGAAAGGCCCACATCCTCAGTAACCTTCAAGACTAATGCAATAGGTATAAATACCACTTTGCAAATAAAACTTTTTCAGGGCTCCAGGCATCCTCCCCTTCTCATCATGCACCACAAAACCATCATTCTCTTGCTCTGAAGTCAGGACAAAGCTGAGGAAAGAAAAAAAAAAGGTAGAGAAGAGGAAAAGGTAGGAGCCAAAAGAAACACAAAGAAAAAAAAGAAAAGTATGAAAAGAGGGTGTGTTACTAAAGAAAATTTCTTCTTATAGCTCTACTGTTACGTAAATATAAAACTTTCAGGATCTGAAAAAGAGGTCCACCTTCAATAACCTTAAGAACAGAATTCCTAGCTAACCCTCCATGGTGGCAGACACTCATGGGAACATGCCCTTAATGACAGTAGCCCCAAGAGAAATCCTTCACCTGTAAAATGCCAAGCTTTTAATGCCTTGATAAAAAAGTGTTACTAAGAGGTCAATCTGCAGTTGTAAAAATACCAGCTAAGGTGGCATTATAAAAAAGGGTATGGAAATATATTCTTGGAAAAGTTCCATTGGCTTCCAGAAAATATCAGCAACTTTCCTCCTAAATACATTCCTGTACAAAAAATATTTAACTTTTATCATGGTCTACCTCATGCATAGCAAATGAAGCACTCCTGCTGATCACACAGCTGCCTTTGGGCTAGCAGTAAGGAAGAAAGCTATGCAAAACTGGACCTGCTGCATGGAATCGGTTACAAAATGATACCCAAGACAGAGAAACAATAACGGGCTTTAAAATAAAGCTGAAATAGCACTTACTTAATCAAAATAAATCTTAGGCATTTTGGAGACAACTGCTTATCCAAGGTCTAGCACCCATATCTCACTATTCAAATGTAATATGGACATACTAAACATTACTGATGTAGACACCTTCTGAGTCATGAAGCTGCACATTATTTCAAACATCTCCTTTTAAAACCGTCAGCTTTACACAACGTATAGATATCTGCCTACTTCATGTTTATGCTATTTTCAATACACTTGTAAATGTATCTGTTACCAACTCTGTGGTTTATAAATCTTCCCCTTCTTTCGGCTTTTATCCAGGTTAGGGGTCGCCACAGCAGATCATATTACGCAAATATTTTGCAGTTTTCAAAAAAACTGAAACTCACCAAAGCTCTGACTATGTCCATAAATACTTTGCTTTTTCCCCCAAATCTGTAAAAAGTTGTAGCTGTTACTGTACTTGTTTGATTCCTAGTTTAGAAGCACTACTCATGCCTGGAAAGGGTCAAGTGACTATTCCACTTATCCAAAGTAATTAATTAACCCTTACCCTAACAAAATAGTACAGAAATGTGGCCAAGCCTGGTAAGGAAATAAGGTGCAGAAGGAAAGCTGGTGGTAGAATGTTGAAATCCAGGAAGTCATTAAAACAGAGGGATGTAGAAAAAAGTGGCAGATAGAAAAGTAAGACCAGGCTAGGAAGGAATACCGGTTGGCTAACTAGAGACTAACAGAGCATTTGCAATAGCAAAGAACAAGACACAAGAGGAGCTCTACCAGTTTCTGGAAAGGGATTCAGCATATGGCACAAAGAAACTATCAGAGTGCATGGTAAAGACAGTAATTGGACATTCTTCATAAGGGATATGCCAGCAACAACCTGTTCACCAGTCCACAGGTCATCAAAGGCAAGTGGAAAAAATACTTCCAGCAGGTTCTGAATGAAGAAAACTACACAGAAGCTGTACTGCCCAGACACAGCCTAAGATGAAAGAAGACGAGAAGCCCACTCTAGAAGAAGTAACAACAGCACTGTGGAAAATTAAGTCATGGAAAGCAGCAGGCTCAGATGAGGTCACAACAGGTAAGATCAAGATGCTGGATTAAATAGAGGAGAGATGGCTCCAGAGAATATTTATAGTAATATGGAGAGTAATGTGGTTCCCACAAGAAAGCTAATTTGGGCAGTCTAATGATGGCTGGAAATCCCAGAAACATAGGCAGAATTCATGCAGGCTATGTACAATGACCCAAATAAACAAGCATAATCAGTGTTTATACTCGCATAAGGGTTCCCATAGGAGAGGGTGTGCACCAGGGTTCAAATCCAAGCCCACTGCTGTTCATACTGGTGATGGTCTACGTTATCAAGCAGGTGAGAGGGGAGACATCAGCAAAGCTACTGTAACCAGATGATGTTGCATTACAGGCAGACTCTGAAAAAGAAACTCAGCAAATGACAGCAGAATGGAATACAAAGCTAAAGGCACATGGGATGAAACTGTGTACCGATAAGACAACTGCAACAGCAGCAAAGGAAGGGAAATTGGAGGAAGTTGAGAAATGAGATGGAAGGGAAAATACTGGAAAAGGTTAACAACTTCAAATACCTGGGAGGGGGTGGTTGAGGAGAAGGGAAGTGTCAATGAGGATGTCAAAGCTGGAATCAGAGGTGCTGCAGCCAAATGGCAAAGACTGTCAAGGAGTGAATGACATAACCATGCCAGATAAGCTTAAAAGTAAGGTGTACAAAACATTGGTACAGCCAGTACTACCGTATGGTACAGAAACCTAGGCAGTAAAGGCAGAGCAGTTGAGGAAGCTAGAGGTGATGGAGATGAAGTGCTGAGACAGATGATAGGAGGAACACTGTGGGACAGATGAAGATATGAGGACATTAGAGCAGATACCAAAGTAGTTCCAATTGCAGAAAAGGTCATAAAGAAAAAAAGAAGAACTGAGGATGTGCAGCAAATGGATGCATTATGTGAGAGAAGACCTGCGACTATCAGGCATGACTGCTGAGTGAGGCACTGAATCAAGAAAGATGGTGGCAGTTGACTAATACCATGACCCAAAGAAGAAAAGTGAGGTTAATGATAACACAACACTAATCATGAGACACACAACTCTCCTAAACAGTGTGCCACTCAACCAAAGCCCCTAAGGCAAAACAGCATGCCCGACACACTAGTCATAGATGACACGATAGTGAGGCACACTGATGTCCCACTCACTAAGCTGAATAAGGACAAAGCAACAGTCAGGTGCCAGGATCCGCCACATAAAGCACGCACTCAGGCCCCTCAACAACAGGTACAAATATGACTCTGTCATTGTACATGTGGGTGTGAATGACCTCAGACATACCTCCCTGGACTACATGAAGAGAGACATGGAGGAGCTCTTGGATTATGTAGCCCAGGAGGGTATGACCCTTGCCCTGAGCAGCATCCTGCCATCACAGAGAATGATACCACAGTGCAAGCACAAAATGATTGATTTCAACAATTGGCTAAGTTTCTGGTGTCATTCCAAGGGGATCCAGTATCTGTCTGCCTCAGATGACATGATTGACAGACCTCGATGCTTTGCCAGAGATGGCCTGCATCTGTCACCCATGGGCTTCCAGATACTGGCCAAGGCTCATGTTACCCCTATAGTGGCTTTTTTAGGCTGTGTTTCAAAGACCAAATGACCACCATTAACAGCTACAAACAAACGCAATCTGAGGGTCATGCTGCTCAATGCCAGAAGTGTAAATCTCAAAATGCACTCACTCGAAGCACTCCTTAAAATGGAGAACATCGGCATTTGCACTGTAACAGAGACCTGGTTCAAAGCAGTAGAAAGCACCCCTACACTACCAGGCTATAAACTCATTCCACACCTTTCGGCCCCAGAACTTGGACCGAAGCTCCAAAGGCAGTGGTGTTTCCATATTCATAAAGGATGTGCAAACCTCCAGACTGGTAGCCCTGCATACTGCATCAGAGATACTTCAGGTGCAGCTAACATTGAGTAAGACACTTGATTCAGGTTGTAGCCTGCTACAGGTCCCCAACCATGTCCCAAGACTCACACTCCATGTTCCTAAGCACCCTGGAGAATATTACGGTCCAACCTAACACTCTCATACTAGGTGACTTCAGCTACCCCTTCATTAACTGGGAAAACTACTCATGTACCAATACACTTGCCCAACATTTCCTGGACTTTCATTAATTCCAATGCTCTGGACCAGCTTGTTTTTACCCCTACTAGATGTAGCAACATCCCTGACCTGGTCATTACTAACATGGGCAACTGTTGCTCTACACCAATAGTCAACTCCTCACTGGTTAGATCCGACCATCACCTTGAAAATCCACCCCCCCCCCCCCCACACACACACACAAAGATAACTACCATGAAAAACTGCTCCAAAGCTAACTTTGGGCTCCTAAAAACAGAGGTGACTAACTTCAAGGCACCCATGCAAATGGAGAACAATCATGCACCAATGCACTGTATGAACACGTACACAAATGCATGGATCTCGCCATACCCAATTGAACCAAGACGCTCTCCTCCAAAAAAGGAAGCCAATTTGGCGGTCCCCTGCCATAAACAAACTCTACAACAGAAGGAAGAAACTGATGTGGAATAAGGTGAAGTCCCAAGACTGGAAAAACTCCCTTATCAGCCTCAATATAAAGCTGAGATCCCTCATCAAATCCTCTAAAGCTAGCTATGAAAACAGAATTGCAGCAGATAGTAAAGACAACCACAAGGTCTTCTATAGTTAGGTAAAGAATCTCCACAGCAATACCCACATTTGCTCTGAGCTACTGCACAATGTTACCTCCTATACCACGGCAACAGATATTGCCAATATACTGGCCGACAGATTCAGTGCAACTTTAACCCCCCCCAAAGGACCAATCACAATACTAGTAGATTCCCAGGCACCCAGCATTACTGCTGCACAGCTTAAAACAGCACTGTCCAAGGCCAAGAATACAGCTTCTATGGGACCTGACAATATCCCTGACTGTGTTCTACATGAACTACAGAGTGAACTGGCACCACAACTGTGTGCCCTGTTCAGTCACAGCCTCACCTCAGGCTTTGTCCCTACCGAATGACCCACTGCTACAGTCATCCCTCTCCACAAAGGAGGAGCGACTACAGACCCTGGGAACTATCGCCCCATTAGCCTGACGAGTCTGATATGCAAAGCTATGGAATGCATCATCATGGACCTAATAAACAAAGATATAGGGAATCTCCAAACTCTGGATCCCACGCAGTTTGGTTTTGTGAAGGGTAGATCATGCCTGCACAACCTGGTCGACTTGTTTGAGTCAGTCACCAGAGGTGTGGATGAAGGCAAGGTGGTTCATACAGCCTACCTTGATCTGGTCAAGGCCTCTGATACCATTCCCCACTCAGGAATCATAGAAAAACTCAGTAAGCTAGGCATCAACCCCTATATCACTAGGTGGGTTACAAACTGGCTCACAGATAGAACCACGGTGTGAAAGTAGCTGACTCCAAATCAGACTGCCGATCAGTCACGAGTGAAGTCGCGCAGGATTCGGTCCTGGGTCCTCTCTTGTTTCGTATCTACTTTTCTGAAGTCCAGGCCAACATGAAGGGACTCTGGCTGACAAGGTTCACAGACAATTGCAAGTTGGGAGCTATTATTAACTCCCCAAGTGATGCTGACATCCTGCAGAAAGGCCTCACCGAGACCAGTGACTGGTGTCAAAACCATGGCCTTAAGCTTAATGCCAAAAAATGTGCCGCCATCCCCTTTGGGAAAAACCCAGTTCCCATGAATTACCACATCGATGGTAGTCCAATGAACACAGAAGGCATTATAAGAGATCTGAGAACACAGGTTGACAGCAACCTCTCTTTTGAGCACCACATTGCCACTGTGATCAGAAAGTCCTTCTATGTGGCACATCTCATTACTAAGAGTTTTACATCCAGCAAGAAAGAGGTCATTGTCTCCCACTACTCTTCTCTCATTAGGCCAATTATCGAGTACAATGTCCCATTTGGCATGTACCTCACTAGACACCTGCAACAACTGGAGAAGCCACAAAAGTACCTCAAAAGATGATCCTAGACCTTCAACAGTTGCCCTATATGGACAGACTCAAAAACCTCCAATTATTCTCCGTCTCATATCGCCTACTTAGAGGCTATCTCTGCTTGACTTAAAAAGCCATACCTGACTCAATTCTGTTAGAAATTCTACATCTAAAGAAATCCCAATCCCTTCACAGCACATGATCCAGAGACCTCAACCTCATTACCACAATCAAAAGAACATGCTAGAGGGACAGGTTCATAACCCAGAGACTGCCCATGATATGAATTAGACTTCCCATACATGTCAAACAGATCACCTCACTGGCCCTCTTCAAGAGAGATCTTAATGAGTGGATGGGAAATAGAAAATTCAGCCCGGGGATCACTCCGGCGGCTTTACTAGGCTGAAGCACTGGGAACTAATGTCAGGTGGAATGATGCCAGGGTAATCCTATGGGCTAGGCTTGTAGAGGCTCCAGGGCCATTAGCCTAGTACACACCTATGAACCTATAATGATATCGATGAGTCTGCAGCTTTTAGATTTTGTTAACATAATGGCTACTAAGAAAAGGCTTGTTAGTATTGCCTGTTCCCAGCACCCTCCTCCTCTTTTTTGCTGTGGACCACAATAAAAATCACATTGCGCATTGGATCCTCTGCATTTTAGAAAAGGTCTGCTTAGAAGGGTAGAATTTTACTCCCACAGCACTGAGGATTTAACCCTCCATGTTTTTTGTTTTGTTTTTTTTTAGCTGCTCAAAGATTTCACATCCAAACAGTAGCAAGGAAAATCAGATTCATTCAGGACAGCCAGCATCTGGGACTGCTGAATCCTGCCAGGGTAGTTGTACTTTTCACCATGTTGTATGCCATGCCTTAACTGTATGGATTTTTGAAGAACATCCAGATTTTTGCATCATATTTTGGTCCAGCCCTTATAAAATGTTTGTTTCTGGAAAATCATTGAGGATTGCAGTCAGAAAATAATGGCAGGCATTTGAGTTTCAATCCTCATATGCTTCAAAAAATTCATGCTAACACAAAACCAGTTATTCTTCCAACTTTCTAAGTTTATAAGACCTATAATTAAAAAACATTCCTACTTTTGGTCCTTTGTCTCCCATTACTTATGACGTTATCCAGATTTCTTGCAGTAAGAGGTTGAGAGGCATGTCATATGCCATATGAACCACAAGGCTTCTGAGATTCAAGAAAATAGTTGTTATTGATCTGGCAACTATTCTGTCACACACTGTAGCTTGTTATGTCCCTTTAAAATGCAACATATGATTCAGGAAGTTCAGCATCTACATGCTTGCCAAACCTGTTCTCTATACTAGACTCCTTTTCTGGAAGATGAACAGCAGGGTGTCTGGACGGTGAGAGCTTAACAGCAGGCCACAACAGACAATCAGTCTCAACCTATGCCTTACATTGTTAAGAGGCAGAAAACCCGGTCCCATCTACACAGTAGCAAGGGCTGGCATCCTTAAAATATCAACTAAAGGAGGGACCAAATCAGGATGTCTGGGGTGAACAAGCAGACACACTGCAACATACATTAAGGGAAGGAAATAAGCGAGTGGACTAGCCCTGTCTTTGTTGCATCACTTGAAGGGACTCTCAACCCTAGTATCATTTAAGGGGCGGGGGGGGGGGGTACCTTCCTCATTGATCATGTCCTACATGGGTGATTCCAAAATTGGCTACAAGTGATTAGTCTCAAATAAGGATACTATAGGCTTCTTTTCATGTGAATCCACATCTAAGGATTCCACTGTCATTTTACTTGAAGGGAACAACACAAGACCTGAAGGTCATGGGCTTCACAACAAGATGAGTTGCTAGGATGCCAAAAGGAAAAAAAATCCAGGTGTATGGACTCTGCCTGAACACGACGCAATTATCAGAGTAATGGCATACCTAAACAACTGCTTCAACACCAGTGGGCCAGATGCTGAGGATACTAAGGTTGAGAAAAAAAGAACTCAGAGGACCAAGAAAAACTGGCACCGGTCTGGACAATGAGAGAAAAAATGTCAGATAAACTGACCGAAGAAAAATAGAAGCTTATGGGCTGGCATCATACAAGACAAGTCCAGAGCTGTCAAAATCTGCATAGGAAGAAGAGACGAGAGCCAATGGCACCAGAGAATCATATTTTGGAGAAAAGACTGCATCAACAGGAAAATAAAGCTGGACCCTTTGCACCCAGAGTCTGAGAGGGCAGGGACAGAAGTTTTGGGTCACCTACCAGTGAATCAGCACATACCACCAGCTGACATATAATCAGTAGTGGGGTATAACATGTACAGTTTGAATAATGTAGGATTCTCAGGTCTCAAGAGAACAGAGAAAGCCTGAACCGAGGTAAAATGAAGCCTGCTTGACTCAATTACCAAGCAGAAGGGAATCCTCAGGTGCCTAGCAGACAAACTTGGGGCAAAGAAGACGGGGGTGCTATGACTTCACATGGAAAAGTCCTGGAATATTACATTTTTAGAATAACTGTTTCATTGTATTTTAAGAAGAAAGTGAGGAAGGAGAGGAACATGCGAGTAGAACATCTTAAAAGGGATGACATTTTAACTGAAAAGTTGAAAGGCATGGGATACCAGAAAGACTTGTAATGCATTCCACTGCCTTTTTCTATCCATGGTGTTAAATCTATGGCAAAAATCACAAAGAAAAACAGTGCAATTCACCCAGGCAATATAAATACTGGTGTATTCATTGGTAGGCAAAACAGAATTGGTATGGGCAGATTTAGGGAAAACAGGGCTGTTGCTTCACGAGGGGTATGAAGGCCAAACGTCAAAAGAAAAAAGAGCTTTCAGATAAAAAGGAAAATTTACAAAATACAAAAAGTACAGTTTTGTACCTACCATAAATGTAGATGTCCGATAGGCATGCATCTGCAGTCCTTACAAATGGGTTGTCCTGTCGTCAGGCAGCCCTTCGGTCGGCCGGATTCCAAAGTCTGGGTCCGGCTTCAGCTGGTGTCGCACTTCACCCGACGTCATCGCTGCAGTTCTTCGGGTATAAAGGCATCAGCCGACGCCATTTTCCTCAGTGCTTCTTGCCCCAGATGCCAGGTGCCCTCTTGGATGGCTAAATTTGGATAAATGCCAATGTTTCCAAATAGTAGAGAGCAAACACATAAAATAAGCATTTATGTACATATATACAAACAAATACACCATAATAGATCCCCCCCAAGCTAGCTGAAGGATGGCAAATACCCTAGGAGTACCTCAGAGGGGAAGGTGGGTGGGTAATCCTGACTGCAGATGCATTCCTATCGGACATCTACATTTATGGTAGGTACAAAACTGTACTATGTCCTTCAAGGATGCATCTGCAGTCCTTACAAATGGGTAGAATACCATAGCTAAACAAGGGGAGGAGGAAAAGAGTAGAGATTATGGTGTAGCTAGGATCCCTTGCAAAACAGCAGTGGCAAACCCTGCTCGGGATCTAGAGTATAAAGGTAAATTGTAATGCTTGGCAAATGTATGCACGGAGGTCCAAGTAGCAGCCTCTATAATGTCCTTGGTAGCCACTCCTCGTAAGAAAGCTGTGGTAGTGGCTGTAGCCCTTGTGGAGTGAGGCCTGATGTTCTCTGGAGTTTTCTTTCCATGGTAGGAGTAACAAAATCTAATGCAATTTCCAATCCATTTGGAGATTGTCTGCTTTGAAATTGGTTTTCCTTCCTTTCCTGTGGCATATGCTACCAGAAGCTGGTCAGTTTTTCTATTGGACTTAGTCCTGTCCAGGTAGTAGCGTAATTGTCTATGTACATCCAAGGTATGCAAGAGTCTTTCTCCCCTGTTCTGTGGGTTTGGGAAGAATGTAGGTAGGTGGATAGCCTGATTTAATGACACTCTGGATACCACCTTAGGCATAAATGTAGGATTTGTTCTCATGGACACTCTATCTTGATGGAAGATCAGGAAGGGTTGCACTGCCATTAATGCCTGTAGTTCAGAGACCCTTCTTGCTGAAGTTATTGCCAGCAGGAAAGCAGTTTTCCAGGATAAGTATTGTAATTCCGCTGTTGCTGCTGGCTCGAAAGGGGGAAGTGTCAATTTTTCTAGCACAAAGTTCAAGTCCCATGCTGGCAATGGTGGTTTCCTGGGAGGTTTTACATTTTTAATTCCTCTCAGAAACTGTCTGAGCAGAGGATGAGAGAAGACAGGAGGATCCGAGCTGTATTCTGCTGAAATAGCTGATGCATGTATCTTGATGGAAGAATAGGACAGGCCTGTATGGAAGAGCTCTGCCAAGTACTCCAGGATGTTGGCTATGTTTACCAGTGTCACATCTTCTCCCTTTGCAGTACTCCAAATGAGATATCTTTTCCATTTTGCTGCATAATTCTTTCTTGTTGAAGGTCTACGAGCCTCCAGGATTATGTCTTTAACCCTTTGGGATAAATTTGGGTTAATTGCTGTTATGTAATGTTCCAGGCAGTTAGCTGCAGAGTTTTCAGGTTTGGATGCAGGATGTTGTAGTTGTTCTGTGTTAACAGTAATGGACTCAGGGGTAGTGTCCATATTTGTTCCCGAGACATGCTCCTCAGCAATGGGTACCAATGTTGTCTTGGCCAGTCTGGAGCTATCAGAATAATCCTTGGACGGTCCTTTTTGATCTTCAGAAGCACCTTGTGCATCAAAGGAAGTGGTGGGAATGCATATGCTGTCAGTTTTTTCCAACTGAAAGATAGGGAGTCCACCTTCCAAGCAAGTGGGTGGTACGTCCTTGTGCAGAATTTCTTTAGCTGGTGATTGAATGGGGATGCAAACAAGTCTATTTGTGGTAATCCCCATTCTCTTGTGATGGCTTTGAAGATGTCCGGGTGTAACATCCATTCGTGGGCATCTGTGGTAGTTCTGCTTAATATGTCTGCTAGAATGTTTTCTTTTCCCGGTACAAAGATTGCTTGTAACTGAATGTTGTAGCTCAGGGCCACATCCCATAGGTCCAGTGCCAGGTGGCATAGAGGATATGAATGTGTGCCTCCCTGTTTGTTGATGTACCACATAACTGTGGTGTTGTCCGTCCTTATCATCAACTGACCTTCTTGGAGAAATGGTCTGAATGACTGAATTGCCAATTTTACTGCCAGCATTTCCTTTAGATTTATGTGTAGGTGCAGCTGGTCTTGAGTCCATAAGCCTTGTATGCACTTGCCCAGCATGTGTGCCCCCCAACCGAGGTCTGAGGCATCTGTCGTGATGGTTTGGCTTGGTTGACTGTTGCAGAAGGGCAATCTTGTGGTTGATTGACAGGCCTGAGCCCACCATAGGAACTCTTGCTTCAGGCATGGGATTATTGGAATTTTGGTTTCTAGGCTGTGCTTGTGTTGGGACCACAAATTCTTTAGGTACCACTGTAGCTTTCTCATATGCAGTCTGGCATGAGGGACCAGAATTATGCAGGATGCCATGAAGCCTAGAGCTTGCAGTACTTTTCTTGCAGTTAGATGGTTCTGCTTTGTTAATGTCAAGAAGGTAGTTGCTCTTTCTTTTCTGCAGTTAGGAATGCCATTTGTTTTGATGTGTCCAGCTCTGCACCCAGAAAGGTTATTCTTTGGGATGGAATCAGCCTTGACTTTTTTATATTGACTGTATATCCCAAGGCTTGTAGCAGGTAAATGACTCTTTGTAAGTCTTCTGTTAGCTTGCTTTTGTTGTCCGCTTGTATGAGGCAGTCGTCCAGGTAGGGATAAATTTGGATCCCCTGAAGTCTGCAATGAGCAATTACTGATGCCAGGCATTTTGTGAACACTCTGGGCGCAGTAGATAAGCCAAAGGGCAATGCTGAAAATTGATAATGCTCTGATCCTGCAAGAAATCTGAGGTATCTTCTGCAAATTGGTCATATGTGGACGTGCAGGTATGCCTCCTTGAGATCTAGAGTTACCAGCCAAGACTCCTTGCCCAGCATGGGAAGAAGCTGCTGTAGGGTCAGCATTTTGAACTTTGGAACAATGAGGAATGTGTTTAAAGTGGACAGGTCTAGAATGGGTCTCCATTTGTTTTCTTTTCTTGGTACCAGGAAGAGTCTGGAGTAAAATCCCTTTCCTTGCTCCATAGATGGTACCTTTTCCACAGCTCTCATTCTTAATAGCTGAGATATTTGCTTTAGAGCTTCTGCCCTTTGAGTAGGTGGTAGGTTTGGCATTCCTCTCTTCCCTGGTAGAGTATGGAAATGGAACCTGTAACCTTGGTCTATAGTTTGCAAAATCCATTTTTCCCTTGTGATGCAATGCCAGTTCTTTGAAAATAAGGTTAATTTTCTGCCTAAGGGTGCTTCTAGTTGTTCCCTGGTAGGCGGTGCCACTGTCAAGTCACTGTGATTGAGTTGTTTTAGTGGTGGTGGCTGCGTCCGTGCCTCGCTGGTTGTTACCTTGCCACTGGCGTCCCCTGTAGGCACCCCTGGATTGGTTTCTGCCTCTAGAACGCCTATTCCTGCCTCTCTGTGTCTTAGAGGAGTCCGGAAAGGACCAATTCTTGGAGGGCCAGTTCCTGCTAAACCTTGGGGGTTGAACCTGTAAGAAATCTTTCACCGTTTGTACAGATTTCGCCTTCTCTTCCATCTTTTTTAGTACCTGCTGAGCAGGGGAACCAAATAAATTGACCTTGTCCATGGGTGCATCCAAAAGCTTTGATTTGACATGGTCTGGTAATGCCTGTTCTTTCAACCATGCATGTCTCCTGATAACTGTGCCAGTCATGGCTGATCTAAAGGAAGCCTCCAGTGCATCATAGCCACATTTTAAAGAATGGTTACTAACCTGCTGTATGTTATGTACCATTTCCTGAACATATTTTTTATCTAAAGATTCTTCAGAGGACAGCTTTTTAGTTAACTGGTCCAGCATAAACTCTTGATATTGAATCATATGAAATTGGCAGTTCAAAGCCCTAGCTGACAAGGTAGCAGAAGTGTAAACTTTTTTACCCCATCTCTCTAAGGACCTGGATTCCCTTTCAGAGGGGAGGGTTTTTTTAGTAGAAGTAGCTGCTACAGCTTTAGGGCCCTGGGAGATAGTCTCTGGATCTGCAAAAGGAGCCTTGTATAAATGGTGATGAGTGTCCGGGACCCTGTAGAACCTATCGGGCTTAGCAGGAGCCAGAGGCAATGAATCAGGAGCAGTGCAAGCATCATTAAATGCATCATCTACAACAGAAAGAACTGGAGGTATAGCTAAAGGCCTGTGTTGTGGCAAATGTAGAAAGGTTCTAAGCCTTTTTCTGGAGTCTGAGAAATCTTGGCCCTGCCACTGAAATTGTTCCCTCATAGCATGCAAGGTTTCCCCAAAGGAAAATTCCTCAGGTGGAGAGGCTGAAGGAATGGACTCTTCAGCATCAGAGTCTTCGTAAGGAGAATAAGAAGCCTCAGGAGGGTCTGTATGTTCTGAGTCATCAGAGGAGTCATCAGTGGATACTGGTTCAGGGGGCTCTGCTCTAGGCCTCTTTTCTGGAGGTGGGAGAGAGGACCTGTCTGGATGAGGCTGGGATCCACGAATTAAAGAAATTAGATCCTCAGCCAAAGAAAGCATATGAGAGCTGGTGCTGGGCCTGTGTGAGGGGGGTTTGGCAGGCACCGTTTTTGAAGCTTTAGCTGCTTTAGCCCTGGCAAAGGCCTTAATAGACATGGCTGCAGGAGGCCTAGCAGCTCCACGTGCAGGGGTTGAAATATCCAGGGGAATAGTGTCTGATAATTCCTGAGAAACCGCAACAGAAGGTTAGATTTCAGAAGCCGATTCTACCAGGTTAGAGGAGGCCTCGGTAGAAGGCATGGTTTCGGCTGAAGAAAGAACCGCTTGCTCGGTTTCGGCCGAAACCGAGACACTCGCGGTTTGCTTATACGCGGTTTCGGCCGAAACAGCGGACCGCGAGTGTCGGTCCTTTTCTTTACGTTTTTTGGAAATTTGCGTTGTCGGAGGATCCGACGGCATAATATAGGCAAAATCAGAGCCGAAAATCTGTTCAGCAAACTCCGACCGATGTCTAAGCGTCCGTCGGTTAAAAGAAGCACAGGCTAGACAAGCTGCTACGTCGTGGTCTGGGCCTAAACAATGTATGCAGTAGGAGTGGAAATCCTTATGAGGTATTTGTTTCCCACAAGATAAACAGTTATTCACTTTCTCTGACATCGGCTGAGGCAAGGAGGAGTCCCCAACGGGGTACTTAGCTTTTTAGTAGTCTTCGAAGTAGTATTCGGTAGTAGTAATCTCTGGATCTGACCGACCGGCACTTGCGAACAGCTTCTGCTTCGGGCGCCACGCGGCAAGAAAGACTGAGGAAAATGGCGTCGGCTGATGCCTTTTTACCCGAAGAACTGCAGCGATGACGTCGGGTGAAGTGCGACACCAGCCGAAGCCGGACCCAGACTTTGGAATCCGGCCGACCGAAGGGCTGCCTGACGACAGGACAACCCATTTGTAAGGACTGCAGATGCATCCTTGAAGGACATCCATACAAACAACCTGAATGCAATGAAGAAGAATTGAAGATTAAAGAATGTGTAGTGCATGACGACAAGATGAGAGAGCATGGAAGCCTAGGAATGATTTATCAGAGGACAGATTACTTCTTATCAGCCATACTAATCCAGAGGAAGTTCTGGATCCAAATAATCAAGTCGGGCTTATAATGTTTAACAAAAACTATGCACCATGGACCAAGTAGCTGCTGTACAAACCTCATACAAAGAAACTTGTGTAAGACAGGATACAGAGGATATGGCTTCTGTACAAGCATGCCCTTTAGTGGGTCTTGCACATTCTGAGTGAAAAAATAAATCATGCAGTTTGCTAACTAGTCAAGAAGCACAGCATGATACAAATTGTCTTCTTTCTGTCCTTAACAGAGGACACAATGTGGGCCCTCATTGAAATCAGCAACCGTTTCACCACACTTATGCAAATGTATGTGAACATCCATGGAGTGGAGAAGGTGTTTAGAGTGTATTTGTTAAGGAAAGAAAGAAATATAATTGGATGTTTGGCTTAGATTAGCTGTGTGGGAAACTTTCGTCAAAAGAAAAGGCTGCTTTTCAGTGACACCCTCACTTTATGGAAATCAAATTATTAAAATGAATTGATAAAGCATGTAATTATAGAATTATCGTGGCCAAGATGACTGCTTCCAAGAACATAATTCTGAGCTAGGATGCTTGAGCTCGCCTTGTTTTGCAGGCTCAAATTATACATGCATGTGTTAGTATGTGGAAAAGGTGGGGGTGAAACTTTTCCAACACATTTACACCTCAAAGGTGAATAAGTACTCTGATCTGCATGTGGGGCTGTGGGACTGAAGTTACAACAAACAGGCAGGCAGACCAGACAGACCCAATATCTCACTCTGTCAGCATTTTATATGCATGTGGCATTCAGAAAGGCCTTAAGACATGTTCAGTTACACCAAGGAGGAAGCACTCACTATTATAAAAATTTACTAAAGACTAACTTTACAAAACTCCCTTAATTACACAATCTAAATATAGATTTCCAATTTATAAAAAGATGCTTTAAGTGCTGAACCACAGGTAATATCTTAAGTCATAGGAGATTACTAGGCTAATGGCCAAAGGGTCCTTACAAGCCTAGCCATAATTATCCTAAGCTTCACAATTTTCAATAGCTAGGTGAACACAATTCACAGAGATATGAGCCTATGCTATGATATCTAAAACCAACTGCCTCTGTCCATGAGGGACATGGGCGCCACCCCAGGAGTAAATTTACTGTTACCCATCTGTTGATCTAGGTTGCACTTGAAGAGGGTCAGGGAAGGGCTTTGCTTCACATGAATGGGAAGCCTGTTCCAGAGAAGCAGTAGTCTCCAAGACACATATCTCTCTCTCCAACATGATTTATTTATGTCAGACGCTAGGTTAAGACCCCTGGAATGAGTGACCAATGTGCAGTTTACTTTAGAAATGTGTAACATCTCCATCAGGGCCAGTCAGAGACTACCCTGTAGGTCAGACACAGATCACTCCTTGGTAGTATGTAGGAGACTGAAAGCCTTATCAGTGCATTCTATCTGTTCATGTTGAACTTGTTTTTTCTTTTATATTCTGTATCTTCCTGGAGAGAAACCTCTGGGGTCACCAGCTGTTGCAGATGGCTGGTGAGGTACATGCAAAAGAGTGCACTCTACTCAATTACTGGTCTGATGATGGCCAAGAACAAAGGAATCGTAATGTCCTTTGATCTGGATGCCATGCACTTACTTATGAGTTATGTCACACTATATGCTGTATCTTCCTGGTGAGAAACCTCTGGGGTCACTCCAGCTGTTGCAGATGGCTGGTGAGGTACATGCAAAAGAGTGCACTGTACTCAATTACTGGTCTGATGATGGCCAAGAAAGTACAGTTGTGTACACTTACCATAAATGTAGATGTTCGAGTGTGTTCACTGTTGCAGTCATTACATTTGGGGTAATCTGCTGGCAGGTTGCCCTCAGTTGGCCTGATTAACAAAGTCTTGGGTCCTGCATCGGTTGCTGTCCCTTCTTCCATGACATCAGGTTGTCAGGGGTATAAAACATGCAGCCGACGCCATTAAATCAGTTTTTCTTGCCCCAGATGTCAGGTGCCCCCTTAATGGGGAGCAAATAAAATTAAAAATACAAATTTATACCTCCAACCAAAAGCAAATACACCAAAAAGGCCTTTAAGTATAGTAAAATAAAGTAGAGATATAGCCAGAGAAAAGTAGGGGGATGGAGGGAGGGTAACCAGTACTGCAACAATGAATACACTCTAACATCTACATTTATGGTAAGTGTATACAACTGTACTATGTTCTTCGTGTTTCACTATTGCAGTCATTACATTTGGGTAGATTCCCAAAGCTATGGTTGGGAGGAGGAGTTTATACAGCAGAAGAACCAGCTACAAGGCCCTGCAAGACAGCAGTGGCAAAGCCAGCTCTGGATTTAGTGAAAATTTGTAAATGACCATGCTTGGTGAAAGTATGTACAGAACTCCAGGTAGCAGCTTCTAGAATATCCCTGGTGGGAACACCTCTGAGAAAGACTGCAGAAGTAGATGCAGCCTTGGTGGAGTGAGAGCTGATCCCCTGGGGGATAGGTTTTCCATGGTGCTTATAGCAGAAATGAATGCAATGGCTTATCCATTTAGAAATGTTTTTTTTTTTAAATAGCCTTCCCCTCTGCCCCTGCAGCAAATGCTACCAGCCTTCCCCTCTGCCCCTGCGGCAAATGCTACCAGCAATTGTTCAGATTTTCTTCGAGATTTAGTCCTGTCCAAGTAGAATCTAAGTTGTCTGTGCACATCCAAGGAATGCAGAATCCATTCCCTTTGTTCTGTGGATTGGGAAAGAAGGTTGACAAATGAATGGACTGATTAAGGGCCACACTGGAAACCACCTTGGGCATGAAGGACGGATTGGTCCTGACCTGTACCCTGTCCGCATAAAAGATGATGAAAGGCTCCACTGCCATAAAGGCCTGTAATTCAGATATCCTTCTAGCTTAATTGATTGCTAAAAGGAAGGCTGTTTTCCAAGAAAGAAATTTTAAGTCTGCAGTAGCAGCTGGCTCAAAAGGAGGTAGAGTGAGCTTCTCCAAAACAAAGTTAAGGTCCCAGGCAAGGGTAGGAGCTCTCCTGGGTGGTCTCAAGTTCTTTGCCCCTCTGAGATACTGCTTGAGCAGGGGATGAGAGAAGAGGGGTGGTTCTGTGTTATAGTGAGCTGACATAGCAGACGCATGGATTTTAATAGAGGAAAAAGACAGGCCCTTGTGAAGCATCTCAGTTAAGTATTGCAAAATCTGAGGTAAATTAGGTGCTGCTGTGTTCATCCCTAAAGATTGGTTCCAGGCACAGAATCTTTTCCATTTGTCACCATAAGATTTGCTAGTAGTAGGTCTTCTCGCCTCCAAGATGACATCCATCACAGGTTTGCTGAGGGATGATAAGGGTGAATTTAAGTGATTAGCCAGGCGGCAAGGTTCAATGTTGGAAGCCGAGGGTGCAGAATTTGGTTCTCCTGCTGAGACAGCAGGGAAGGGGTCTGAGACAGGTGCCATGGAGATATTTGCGACACACTGTGCAGGAGTGGGTACCAGTGTTGTCACGGCCAGTCTGGAGCAATCAAAATCATTCTTGGTTTGTCCTGTTTGACTTTTAGCAGAACTTTGGAGAGCAGAGGCAGAGGGGGAAAGGCATAGACTGACAGGTTTTTCCAGCTGAAGGACAGAGCATCCACTTTCCAGGCTTCTTTGTGGGGAGTCCTTGTGCAAAACTTGTCCAACTGGTGGTTCTGGGGAGAGGCAAAAAGATCTATGTCTGGGCTCCCCCATTTGGTTGTCAACATGTTGAAAATCCATGGTTCCAGTTTCCCCTCGTGTGGGTCCATGAGTTTTCTGCTTAGTCCATCTGCCAGTGTATTCAATTTTCCTGGCAGGAATTGAGCTTGTAGGTGCACTTGGTAGCTCAAGGCTGTGTTCCACAGTACCATGACTAGTCTGCAGTGGTGTTGCCCATCTTTACCATTAGTTGTCCTGGAAGAATGTAGTCCTTGAAGGCTGTCAGAGCATTTTGTACAGCTAACATTTCTTTTTGATTGATATGTAGGTGCATTTGATTTGGGTTCCATTTGCCCTGAATGCATTTCCCTGCCAGGTGAGCCCCCCATGCATAGTCTAATGCATCCGTAGTTAGGGTTTGGGCAGCAGGGGGTAGTGTGAATGGCAGTCCCTTGTTTTGGTGACAGGCCTCTGCCCACCATAGGAACTCCAGGCGTAGGCAAAGTATGATGGGAATCATTCTTTCCAGGCTGTGACAATGTCGACTCCATAGACTTTTTAAGTACCACTGCAGTTTCCTCATATGCAGTCTTGCATATGGAATTAGAAGAATTCAGGAGGCCATGAACCCCAAGGCTTGCAGTATTTGTCTTGCAGACAGCAGGGTTTTTGTGGCCATTTGTTTGAAGTAAGTTACCAAATGAATTTACTTCTCTGGCATGAGTAAAACCATCTGGGCAGTTGTATTTAAGCTTGCACCCAGGAATGTAATCTGTTGAGAGGGTACCAGTTGTGATTTCTTTTCATTTATGGTGTACCCCAGACAAGTTAGAACCATTTTTCAAAAGCCAGATGATTTAGAAGCATGCCCTGGTTTTCTGCCTGAATTAGACAATCTTCCAGGTACGGATATATTTGAATATTTCTTTGCCTGCAAAATGCAATAACTGGAGCCAGGCACTTTGTGAATACCCTGGGCGCAGTAGACAAGCCAAAGGGCAGTGCAGAGAACTGATAATGCAAGTAGCCTGCTTTGAAGCGTAGGTATCTTCTGCAAGATTCCTTGACTGGGATGTGCAGGTATGTTTCTTTTAAATCTAGAGTTGCCAATCAGGCATCTTTGCCTAGCATAGGAAGTAACTGGTGAAGAGTCAGCATCTTGAATTTTGGAATCTCGAGAAAGGTGTTTAAAATAGACAGGTCCAGAATTGGACGCCATGATTTGTCTTTTCTGGGTACCAGAAAAAGCCTGGAATAGAAACCTTGTCCCTTTTCCTCTTCTGGTACCGGTTGAATAGCCCCCATGTTTAAGAGGGAAAGTACTTGTTTTTGAGCCTCTGCCCACTGATTTGGGGGCAGGTCTGGCCACCCTTTTGGTGCTGGCAATGTGCGGAAATGAAATCTGTATCCCTGGGACACTATATTTAAAACCCATTTGTCCTGGGTTATGAGTTCCCAGTTCTTTGCATGAAGAGCAATCTTTCCCCCCCAAAGGGGTGGTTAAAAGCTAAGTGCCTGGCAATTTTAAAAGGAAGTCATTGAGACTGTTTACCATAGGCGGTGTCTTGTTATTTCTAGATTTGGAAGTGGAGGTCCCCCACTGCTTAGTTGTGACAGTCCCCTGGGACTGAAACCTGAGGTTTTTGGAATGTCTGGGTTTAGCTTGAGAGGATCTAGAAGGAGCTGGAAAAGTAGTAGGCCAGTGTCTACTAAATCTTGGCGGTTCCACTTGTAAGAAGTCTTTAATAGTTTGCATAGATTTAGCTTTATCTTCCATCTTTTTTAGAACTTCTTCAGCCTTATTGCCAAACAGGCAGTCCTGAATTAAAGGAGCATCCAACAATTTTGCTTTAACATGATCAGGCAAAGATTGGTCCTTAAGCCAAGCATGCCTTCTAAACACAGACCCAGTAACAGCAGCCCTGCAGGAGGCCTCTAAAGAATCAAAACCACATTGCAAAGTATGTTTTCCAACTTATAAATAACGAACAACCAACGAGTAAAACTATGAAGAACCCAAGGCAGTCGACTTGTCTAGTATGACCGTTTATTAATATAACTGAAAACTTAAAACTTGAGCAAGTAACAAAATGTAATAATTCCAAAACACTAAGCGCTTTCACCCATCTCATCAGTGGGTTTCATCAGAGTAACTTCCTTTTAATACACTTCCTTAATATAACCTATCTAATTCAAATTCAACAAATCAGCCACTTTTATCTAATACATATTAATGAGAATATGGTTAATTAATAACAAACTGTTTAAAAATACAAGTTGTTTAAAATGGAGTTTCAAATCCATTCTTGCATAACACATGACCCATAAACAAATTCATTATCGCAATAAACTCAATGCCTCATTATACCTATACTAAATATATATATTTATGTGTATAATATGTATATAAATGTGTTGTGTACATTAATATATAAATATAAGATGTAAAATATAAAATATATATAATATAAAATATAGTTTAAATATAAATACAAATATAGAATGTAAAATATATTTTTGTATATAAATATATATAAATGAATTATAATATATTAAAAATATATGTGTGTTCTCCATTTCATAAAAAATATATTTGTATGTAAAATCCCTTTAAATTAAATAGGATTTATATTTTAAAACACTGGAGATGGAGACATGTTCATTAATTCCTGGCATATTACTAGCATTAAGTCTAAGTTGCCATAGGCATTCTTTTGCTTCTAATAAATTGTTGACGTCTCCCCCCTTATTAACATTGTATGGAATCCTGTCTATTACAAAAAATATAAATTTTTTAAAATCCACACATTTAATACTATGTACATATAAAGAGTTAGTAGATCTTTTATTTTTAATGTCCCTATTGTGTTCCATTATACGGTCTCTCAATTTTCTTACAGTTTTTCACACATAAAATGCTGGACATGATAAACAAGTAGCTAAATACACCACCATTTTTGTGTTACAATTCACATGTCCTGGGCATTTCATAGATCTATTATAATTCTGTATCATCACGTATGGACCGTCATTAATAAATCTACATGTTTTGCAAGCCCCACATTTACTCATCTTAGATTTGTTATATGATTGTCTATTGCTGTTGTTCTTAAAATAATCTTTTATGTTCTTTCCTCTACTATATGTAATGTTCGGACTATAACTAATAATATCTAAAACATCTACTTTGTTACTAAACACATTCATCCATACTTCCTTTAAAATATTAACCACAGTACTAGATGTTTCATTAAACGGTATAACAAATGCATCTCCTCTGTTACCAGTTTTCTCCTTCAAAACTTTGTTAAACCCAAATTTTAAAATAGGTTTAAAACTGTAATTCCTTTTAGTTACTATTTCTTTCTTTGTTTCCATAAGTAGTCGCATAGGATACCCCCTATCTGTGAACATTTCAATAAGCTTGTTAATTTCTACATAAAAATTGTTATCGTCACTTATAATCCTAGACAGTCTCACCATTTGGCCTTTTACTACATTCTTGGAGAGTGTGTTTTTTACCTCTGCAGCCATGATTATAGGAACTTTGCATTCTTCTGGTATAGAGATGGGCCAGATCACATACCACTGGGTCTACTCTTGGGGGGTGATGTCTATCTTGTAATTAGCAGGGGTATTTGCTTTCTCAAAGGGAATAATTATGCATTGTTTTGCATTTATTTTCAGTCCGTATATACATGCAAATATTTCAAGCACGGGCATTAATGACCTTACAGTCTACCTATATACCAAATTCCCATAATAAGTGTCCAGGCTGTTCTTAAAAATATCTAACTATTGCTTGCTTTAATATAATTTGGTAGTCTATTTCATGCATCAGCTGCTCTCTTGGAGAACCAATCAGTACACTTCTCATTCCTATAGAATCTTCTGCATAGGTTGTCTGATGATGCTCTACTACTTTTTGATAACCTCAAAACATTCCCAGATGTAGTCACCTCTACATGCCCTATTAAGGTCTCCTCTTAAATATCTATACAAGACACTGTATAATTTCAGATATTTTAGTCTTTCATAACAACTTAAATTTTCACATCTGTGAATGCCCTTGGTATATTTCTACTGTACTCTTTCCAGTTTACTCATGCCCGTTTTCTTATAAAGTTTACATATTGTTTAGTGCTAACATAACTAATAAACAATGAAAGTTTACAACCTATAGTTCTAACTATCATTAACTAATTGGTTGATATGATAAGAAAAACTCAAAGTTAGGTCTACTCGTATACCAAAGGTCCCTAAGTTTCACTTGTATACCCAGGTCCCTAAATGAATCTACAGTTTCAATCGCTGCCTGCTGTATTAACATTTCACTTTTCAATGTATGTCTCCCAAATCTCATATGCTTAGTTTCTGATGTATTTATCAGCATATTATTCTTCTGTGTCCAACTAGTCAATTTAATCAAGTTTTCTTGCAGACATGCCCAGCACATGTAATCAGTTTATCCAATTTCAGGTCATCTCCATACAGAGTCTAGAACAACTCAGATGAAAAAAAAGATGTGAAAGATACAATCTAAACAAGTATGGGCCTGGGACAGAGCTATGTGGGACACCTTGACTGTAATCAAGAATTTCACCTGTCCAGTTGCTGTATGATACCTGCCATGTCCTATTTGCAAGCCATGCAGCTATCCATCTTATCAAGAGTACATCAATATCTAGTTGTGCTAATTTATTTATCAGAGTTTTGTGTATGACCATGTCAAATGCTAATGTTAAATCTATATAAAGTACATCACAACACAATTTTTCATTCATAACTATTATATTGTTATAGAACATCATGCTACAGGTGGTAACATATCTATTTGTAACATATGCATGCTGATATATGGTTTCAAGTCCCAACATTTCCAATTCTGACAATAACTTATCCAATATTACCTTCTCCATTATTTTTCCAAAAAATGAAAGTAGACTTAAGGGTCTCTACGAATCTGGGTCTATCCCACTCCCTTTTCCCTTAAAGACAGGTTTAATAAGTGCATGCCTCCAATCTTGAGGAATCTCCCCATATTTATACAACCTAGTAAATAGCAGATATAATGGTACTTCTCTTTAATTTCTCCAAATCTTTTGGGTTTCCAATACCATGACAGGAATGGACTCCATTCCTAAGTCAAAGTACTATTAAAGTTCATGTAATTAGTATTGTTTCAATCCTGGATGTCAGCCAAAAGTGCTCTTTGCAGCACCCGCAATGTGCCCAGTAATAATGGCTCCTGCAATTTGTATTGGGTTACGCGGATTGGTAACATATCTAAATACGACTGTAGATTCTTTTTTATAATACCCATTGCTCCTACTACTATTGGAACTGTCCGTGTAACTTTCTTCCACATTGCTCTCATTTCTGCCTGCAGATCCTGATATTTTATAATTCTGTGTCTCTCTGTATGCAAGACACAGTAGTCACTGTGTGTTGAGATTTCAGTGATCAGTGCTACTTTTGTATTCTTTTCATGGACCACTACATCCATTTTTCTAGCATATATCTTTTGAACTGTTGGTAAAGTATGATCCCATGTGATGTAAACATAATTTTCTAAGATGCTTTGTGGCTCATGTTTCCAGTGTTTTTCAACCACTTCAATACCATAATGTTTGCACAGTCCCCAGTGCAACAATTTTGCCACATTATTATGCCTTTCAGTATACATTCCCTCTGCCATTAGTATGTCGCAATCAGCAATAAGGTGTGCGACTGTTTCCAATTCTGTTTTACAAAACCTACATTTGTTTCTCCCACATATTCACTGGACTTTGTAAACTAACATGTATGCAGCCCACTATCTTGGGTTGCCAATATTAACCTTTCATCTTTTGGTTTGAATTTGCCTCTCCTTAAACATTCCTGTCTTCGTTCCTGATCAACATGAGGTTCTTCTAAAGGTTTTCTATACTTGCAACTATATTTATGAATTTTCTCACATTTCTTTCCTTCTCATTTCGTCCTTCACCTTGTATTCTTTCTTTTGTTTTCTGGAACATTCAGTTGCTACCTGATTTTTATCTACTTCTGGTTTAATTTCCATCCCTGCTTCTGCTAGATCAAGTGGAGAAGTCATCTTAGATTTATTCTTCTCATGTTTCAAAACGTTCACTATGTTTGGGTCTTGTGAGGTCAGCAGATGTGTGGAGTCCCATGATTGCAGATCTATACATGTAACCAATTTCAACTAGGCCCATCCCTCCTTCGGAACGGGGAATATATAATCTTAGTATCTACTCATTTTTATAAATCATTTGGTGTGCATGAAGCATCCTTTTTGTTTTCCTATCTAACCTATCCAACACATTTTGGGGCCAGTCAATCACTCCAAAACTGTAAGTCAGGACAGGAAGAGTAATTTGGTTTATAGCTTGGATTTTATTCCTAGATGTCAATGCTGTTTTCAGGATCTTCTAAAGTATTCCTAAGTTTTATTTGCACGGTACTGTAAGTTCTTGCTGACTTGTTCTCAGGTTGTTATTACGAATTCCATCTCCTCCATATGCATTTTTATTGTTTGGATCCAGTTTGAATAGTTCTTTTTCAATACAATCTAATTTGATTTCAGTATCTGAGGTTACCTGGATGGCACTAGGACAACTTATCACCCCCCTGTGCGGAGCCAAACTGTTTTGCATAAGACTTTCTAAAAGAATCTATAATCTGTTGTGTCTGAAAGTAAATTTTAGACTCTACACAGTGTTTATCAATTTGTACTTCTTTACTCTCTCCACATCTTGTGCATCTATAAAATGGTTTCCTATTATGCTCAATATCTTTATATACATTTTCTTCAAATTTTTCTTGATCTTGTCTCACACTATGTTTAATTTGTTTGTCCAGCTTGTTTATTTCAGTTTTCAAAGTTGTAGTTTGATCTCTTTTCCATTTCACATATTTTTGACACTCACCTTAATCAAGTATCTCATTCTTATGGAAATATATCCTCCTGACGGCAAACTTTTGTTTCGTTTTTTTGCATTCAGACAAGTTTTCTATCAAAACTTAATCTTCTGCAGTTTTTTTCCACTGAACACATCATTCCAATTAGTTTTACATAGTGACTGTTTTCTTCCCATATAATCGGTTATTAATCTTCTGTGCATTGGTATAGATTTCAGTTTGGCAGAATTATCTATCGACAAACTAACCTTTATAACCCCTTGATCACTGTACATCAATGGTGGTAAAACCTGACAAGAAATAACGGTGATTTCTTTAGGAACACAAACAATTATCTAGTAGGTTCCATGTTTTTTCTACACTCTGAAGCAATTGTTGTTCCAGAACATACATTGTGAATAATTTCCTTACTAGTGTTGTTGAATAAACATTATTCCAGTCTGTTACTGGTAAATTTAAGTCCCCAGCCACTATTATTCTTCCCTCTTGTGTTTCACGCAAGTTTTCATGCAAGAAATGTATAAATTCCTCTAAGTCATCAGCACTTGACTTTAGTTGTCTATACACTCCCAACAATTATTATTATGTTCCAGGGTTGTCTTTACTGTCACAGTTACACAATCTACAGTATTGGTGTTATCAGCGAACATGTAATAATCACAGGTCACACAACTATATTTAATCCATATCATAACATCTCCACCTGATTTTTTGTTAGAATGTCTGTTACATTAAATAAATTTATACCCTGACAGAACTGGCTTCCAGTCAATATTCTTTAATCAGGTTTCACAAATCTATGGCTCTGGCACCAATCATTTGTCTGTGTTAATCCTTTCTGCAGTATATCAGCATCATGTGGGAATTCAATGATTGCCCCCAATTTGCAGTCAGCCAAAGGCTGTGTATACTTGCCTTGACTTCTGAGAAATAAATACCAAAAATACAGGGCCTAGTACGGAACTCTGCAGTATGCCCATGGTGATTGACCTCTTGCTAGAAGTGAATTCACCCATTTTGACAGTATGTGTCTTGTTGGAGAGCCATTTGGCTACCTACCTGGTGATGTAAGGGTTTATGCCCAGTTGGGAGAGTTTCTCTATAATACCCGAGAAGGGAATTCTGTCAAATGCTTTAGCCAGGTCAATGTGGCAGGATTCACAGTCTTTCCCTCATCCAGGGCCTTGTTGATGTTCTCAAAGTCATCAACCAGATTTAATAGACATGATCTACCCTTAATGAATCTGAACTGGGTTGGATCCAGAGTCTGGAGATTACCTATGTCCTTGCTGATAAGGGTCCATGATGATTCTTTCCATGGCATTACAGATGAGGCTAGTCAGGCTTATGTGTCTATAATTCCCTGGGTCAGTTGATGATCCCCCCTTGTGCAGAAGGATGACTGTTGCTGTCCTTCATTCTTCCAAAACATGGATCCTGTTTAACCACAGCCTCCAGACAGGCTAAGGGGGTCTGCTAGGTCTTGTTTTAAGTTATTTATATAAAAGGCAACATGGGATGTTGCTATGGCCCACTGATGCTGTGTTTTCAGCCTTAGAGAGTGCAGAGATTACCTGCTCTCGAGATAATATGCTGAAGAATAGTGGCAGGTATCCTTTGGGGGATGGCAGGTGGGGACAGGGAGATGAAGTTTGATCCAAATCCGTCAGCTAGCAGGTTGGCTACTCCCTCTGGTTGAGTCAGTTTGTGTGGTACCACCCACAACCAGCTCTGTGCATAGCTGGGTATTCCCCTTATGATTTCGGACATAGTTAAAAAATGCTTTGTGATTTTCATTGGCTAGGGCAGCTATTCTTGCTTAATAACTTACTTCTGGGAACTTGACCAGATCTCTGAACTGTTTGTTTACACTAGTGAGGGATTTCTTCTTCTGCTGAGCTTGTTCCTGCTTATTTCTGGACATTAGCTGCTTTCTTTTGTTGTATAGCCTGTTTATACCTCAGGTCCACCAGGGTGGCTTGTTTTTCTGATAAGACCTAGGTTTAATCCTGTCCAGTACTACTGATTCTATACAACTGCTTAAGTAGCTATTAAAGGCATAGGTGTACACCTCTGTATAGGATTCTGTGTTTTCTCGGTTTGGGGAAGCTTTGAAATTTCTTATGCCATTACTTATTAGGACAGAATTTGTCTTTGAGAAATTCTTTAGAGTTTTTGAGGTTGATGGGGCATATTGCTTTATATTTATTTCAAAGGAGACATTGTTGTGGTTAAATCTTACCGAGTAGTACTATGTCCAGAATGTTTGAACCCCTAGTAGGTGTACCAACCAGCTGTTCCAGAGAATTTGCATTGACAAAGTCCAAGAACCTCTTAGCCTGTATGGCAGTGGTTGTGTATATTCCCCAGTCAATGGTAGGATGGTTAAAGTCACCCATGAGTAAGGTATTGGCTGCATGGTGAGCGACTCCAGTAAGTCCAGGTACACGGTATGTTTTGCCTGGTTCACGGTGGGGGATATATAGCTAGAAATTATGTGGTAGGGTATTTTGCCTATGGTTAGTTAGACATGGAGTAGCTCGAGAAGGTTGTACTGTGTTGAGGTTTGCTTATTCTTCATGAAGATAGATCTACCTTCTTTTCTGGTTCTTTCTTGATCAGTTGGTGGTCTGAACATATGGAAAGGTGCTGCAGCCTTGCACGTCTGAGGTGCTTTCCGCGACTTGGTACCATGTCTCAGTGACTGCACAGATGCTGGCATTTTCCAAGGCAAGGAGTGCTTCTAGGGAGTGCAGTTTCCTGTTTAGACTTCGAGCATTAAGCAGCAGTATCTTGAGCTTATCAAGAGAACATTTTGTTACATTGGGAGGTCAGTTACTTTGATGCTGCCTAAAAAAGGCAGTATAGAAGTGACTAAACCCTTTGCCAGTATCCGAAATCCTACAGGAGACAGGTGTAAACCATCTCTGGCAAAACAGTGTGGTCTGTTGATCATGTCCTCCCAGGCTGACAAATATTGGATGTCCTTGGACAACACCAAAAATTGAGCCACTTGTTAAAGTTAACCATTTTTTGTTTGTATTGTGGCATCGTCCTTGGTGAAGACAGAATACTGCTCAAGGCTAGGGTAATAACTACCTGTGACATACACTCTGACAGCTCAATCATGTCTCTCAATATAGTCTCAGGTCATTTAAACCCACACTGACTATGACAGAGTCATAACGGTACTTGTGTCTGAGTGAAATGAGTGCTGATGTGATCTGATGGATCCTGCCACGTGACAGTCAGCTAACTGTAACCTTCTCCTTATCCAGCCTAGTGAGGGAAACATGTGCGTCTCTCACTATGGAGTCTCCGATGACCACTATGTTATGTCTTGTGGTGTTTCGCCTTATGGGCTTGTTTGTTGAGACACTGATGTGTGTGAATTACTATGTGTTGTTGTTGCTTTGTTTTGGGTATATGTGGTTTCTGAAGGCAGAGTTTAGGAAGCCTCCAGGTTTTTGGCAAGTTCCTAGTGAGTACCTCCACATATGTGGGTTTGTGTGTCAAATCGTTCTTTAGTGTCAGAAGTGAAATGTGTGCGCTGACTACCTGTTTGGGATTTGATTTGCCTGTATGTGAGAGTTTTGCCTCCATTTTCATAGTACAACTACATCTCTCACATACAGTATTTGTTTGTTTCAGGATTAAATGGTTGTCAGTATTCATGAGACAATTGCTACATTGTCTCAGGATGCCCATGACCATTATGCTGGCTAAAGAGATGGTAGGAAATTGCCCATCCATGATATCAGGATCTTATTGTCTTTTATGTCAGGGAAAGGAATGGGTTAAGTAAACCAGACTGTCCTAGTAGCACAGAGACTATAAGTGAGAAAGTACAGTTATGTACAATTACCATAAATGTTCAAGTGTATTCACTGTTGCAATCATTACATTTGGGTTACCTGCTTGCAGGTAGCCCTCAGTCGGCCTGATTAACAAAGTCTTGGGTCCTGCATCGGTTGCTGTCCCTTCTTCCATGACGTCAGGTTGTCAGGGGTATAAAACATGCAGCCGACGCTATTACATCAGTTTTTCTTGCCCCAGATGTCAGGTGCCCCCCTAATGGGAAGCAATTAAATATAAAAGTACAATGATATACCTCCAACAAAAAAGCAAATACACCAAAAAGGCTTTTAAGCATAGTAAAGGAAAGTAGAGATATAGCCAAAAAGAAGTTAAGGGGCTGGAGGGAGGATAACCAGGACTGCAACAGTGAATAGACTCGAACATCTACATTTATGGTAAGTGCACACAACTGTACTATGTTCTTCGTGTTTCACTGTTGCAGTCATTACATTTGGGTAGATTCCTAAAGCTATGGTTGGGAGGAGGAATTTAGATAGCATTAGGACCAGCTATAAGGCCATGCAAGACTGCAGTGGCAAAGCCAGGTCTGGATTTAGAGAAAACTGGCAAATGATAATACTTGGTGAAAGTATGTACAGAACTCCAGGTAGCAGCTTCTAGGATGTCCCTGGTAGGGACGCCTCTGAGAAAGGCTGTAGAGGTAGATGCAGCCCTGGTAGAGTGAGGTCTGATCCCCTGGGGGATAGGTTTTCCATGGTGCTTATTGCAGAAATGAATGCAATGGCTTATCCATTTAGAAATGGTTTGCTTTGAAATAGCCTTCCCCTCTGCCCCTGCAGCAAATGCCACCAGCAGTTGTTCAGATTTCCTTTGAGGTTTAGTAGTGTCCAAGTAGAATCTAGGTTGTCTGTGCACATCTAAGGAATGCACTATCTGTTCCCTTTTGTTCTGTGGATTGGAAAAGAAGGTTGGCAAATGAATGGACTAATTGAGAGCCACACTGGATACCACCTTGGGCATGAAGGATGGATTGGGTCTGCATGAAAGATGATGAAAGGCTCCACTGCTATAAGGGCCTGTAATTCAGATACCCTTCTAGCTGAAGTGATTGCTAAAAGGAAAGCTGTTTTCCAAGAAATAAATGTTAAGTCTGCAGTAGCAGCTGGCTCGAAAGGAGGTAGAGTGAGTTTCTCCAAAACAAAGTTAAGGTCCCAGGCTGGGGTTGGAGCTCTCCTGGGTGGTCTCAAATTTTTGGCCTCTCTGAGGAACTGCTTGAGCAGTGGATGACAGAAGAGGGGAGGTTCTGTGTTATAATGAGCTGAAATGGCTGAGGCGTGGATTTTAATGGAGGAAAAAGACAGGCCCTTGTGAAGCCCCTCAGTTAAGTATTGTAAAATCGGAGGTAAACTGGGCGCTGCTGTGCTCATCCCTTGAGTTTGGTTCCAGGCACAGAATCTTTTCCATTTTTCAGCATAAGATTTTCTAGTACTAGGCCTCCTTGCCTCTAAAATGATATCCATCACAGGTTTACTGAGGAATGGTAAAGGAGAGATTATGTAATTAGCCAGGCTGCAAGATTCAGTGTTAGAAGCTGGGGGTGCAGAATCTGGTTCTCCTGCTGAGACAACAGGGAAGTAGTCTGAGGCAGGTGCCATGGGGATAACCGTGACACTGCGCAGGAGGGGGTACCAGTGTTGGCGCGGCCAGTCTGGAGCAATCAAAATCATCCTTGGTTTGTCCTGTTTTATTTTTAGTAGTACTTTGGAGAGCAGAGGCAGAGGGGGGGGGGAGGCATAGACTGATAGGTTTTTCCAGCTGAAGGACAGACCATCCACTTTCCAGGCTTGTTTGTGGGGAGTCCTTGTGCAAAATTTGTCCAATTGGTAGTTTTGGGGAAAGGCAAACAGGTCTATATCTGGGCTCCCCCATTTGCTTGTCAACATGTTGAAAATCCTTGGTTCCAGTTTCCACTCGTGTGGGTCCATGAGGTTTCTGCTTAGTCCATTTGCCAGTGTATTTAACTTTCCTGGCAGGAATTGAGCTTGTAGGTGCACTTGGTAGCTCAAGGCTGTGTTCCACAATGCTATGGCTAGTCTGCAGAGGGGGCAAGAATGTGTACCCCCCCTGCTTGTACCACATAACAGTGGTGTTGTCCATCTTTACCTTTAGTTGTCCTGGAAGAATGTGGTCCTTGAAGGCTGTCAGAGCATTCTGCACAGCTAACATTTCTTTTTGATTGATATGCAGGTGCATTTGACTTGGGTTCCATTTGCCCTGAATGCACTTCCCTGCCAGGTGAGCCCCCCATGCATAACTCTGATGCATCTGTTGTTAGGGTTTGGGCAGCAGGGGGTGGTGTGAAAAGTAGTCCCTTATTTTGGTGGCAGGCCACTGCCCACCAAAGAAACTCTAGGCGTAGGCAAGGTATGATAAGAATCATTGCTTCTAGATCCTGAGAATGTTGACACCATAGGCTTTTTAGATACCACTGTAGTTTCCTCATATGCAGTCTTGCAAATGGAATTAGAAGAATGCAGGAGGCCATGAACCCCAAGGCTTGCAGTATTTGTCTTGCAGAGAGCAGGGTTTTTGTGCCCACTTGTTTGAAGTAGGTTGTGAAAAGAATTTGTTTCCCTGGCGTGAGGTAAGCCATCTGGGAAGTTGTATTCAAGCTTGCTTCCAGGAATATAATTTGTTGACAGAGTACCAGGTGTGATTTCTTTTTGTTTATGGTGTACCCCAGACAAGTTGGAACCTTTTGTACAAAGGCCAGATGATTCAAAAGCATGTCCTGGCTTTCTGTCTGAATTAGACAATCATCCAGGTATGGGTATATTTGAATATTTCTTTGCCTGCAAAATGCAATAACTGGAGCTAGGCAGTTTGTGAATACCCTGGGCGCAGTAGATGAGCCAAAGGGCAGTGCAGAGAACTGATAGTGCGTGTAGCCTGCTTTGAAGCATAGGTATCTTCTGTAAGATTCCCTGATTGGGATGTGCAGGTATGCTTCTTTTAAATCTAGTGTTGCCAACCAGGCATCTTTGCCTAGCATACGAAGTAATTGGTGAGGAGTCAGCATCTTGAATTTTGGAATCTCCAAAAAGGTGTTTAGTGTAGACAGGTCCAGGATAGGACACCATGATATGTCTTTTCTGGGTACCATGAAAAGTCTCGAGTAGAAACCTTGTCCCTTTTCCTCTTCTGGTACCAATTGAATAGCCCCCATGCTTAAGAGAGAAAGTACTTGTTTCTGGGCCTCTGCCCACTGATTTGGGGGTAGGTCCGGCCACCCATTTGGTGTTGGCAACGTGTGGAAGTGAAATATGTATTCCTGGGACACTATATTTAAAATCCATTTGCCCTGGGTAATGAGTTCCCAATTCTTTGCATGAAGAGCAATCTTTCCCCCCAAAGGGAAGGTCAGTTGATAAGTGTTTGGAAATTTTAAAACAAAGTCATTGAGACAGTTTACTATGGGGGGAGTCTTATTATTCATGGATTTGAAAGTGGAGGCTCCCCACTGCTTAGTTCTGTGTGCCCCCTGGGACTGAAACCTGGGGTTTTTGCTGTGTCTGGGTTTGACTTGAAAAGACCTGGAAGGGGCTGGAAAGGACCAATTCTTAGAGGGCCAATGCCTACTAAATCTAGGAGGCTGAACTTGTAAGAAATATTTAACAGTTTGCATAGATTTAGCTTTATCTTCCATCTTTTTAAGAACTTCCTCAGCCTTGTTGCCAAACAGGTGGTCCTGATTTAAGGGAGCATCCAACAAGTTAGCTTTAACATGATCAGGCAAATATTGCTCCTTAAGCCAAGCATGCCTTCTGAGCACAGACCCAGTAACAGCAGCCCTGCAAGAGGCCTCTAATGAATCAAAACCACATTGCATTGCAAAGTATGTTTTCCAACTCGTTCAGCAGAATGCATTAAATCCTGTAATTCTTTATTTTCCACACAGTCAGGAATCAACACCATTTTCTGTTTAAGCAGTCCAATAACTTGTTGCTGACACTTTAACATATGAAACTGGCAGTTTAAAGCCCTAATGGCTAAGGTTGTAGAAGTGTAAACCTTCTTACCCCATCTATCCAGTGCCCTGGAGTCTCTATCAGAAGGGGAAGGATTTTTAGCACTAGAAGCCTTAATGCCCTTGGGCCCCTGTGAAATAGTCTCTGGATCTGCAATAGGATTTTTAAAAGGAACTTGTGAGACTCAGGGACCCTGTAGTATCCGTCAGGTTTTCTGGGAGCAGGAGGCAAGGAATCAGGGGACAAACTAGATTCCGAAAAAGCATCATCAACAATGTCTAGTACAGGAGGAATAGCTAAAGGCCTATGCTGAGGTAGGAGAAGGAAATCCCTAAGCCTCTTTTTTGAATCAGAAAAATCCTGGCTTTCCTAGTAGAAATGCTCCCTTAGAGTATGTAAGGTTTCCCCAAAAGAAAAATCCTCAGGAGGGGAAGCAGATGGAATGAAGTCCTCTGCATCAGAATCTTCATAAGTAGATAAGGGCAAATCCAAATCATCAGAAGAATCAGAAATCCTGGTCAGAAGATTCATAATCAACTTCAGTCCTAGGCCTCTTAGAAGGGGAGGGGGGTTTGGCTACCCCTGATTAGAGTTATCAGATCTTCAGCCATTCTTATCATTTGTTTTTTAGGCATAGGCCTGAGCATGCAGCCTGGGCATCGTTTTTTTTAGACATGATTCGAGATTTAGCCCTAAGTAAAGAAGGAGGCGTCGGTTTAATATGCAAGTCCGTAGGCCTGAAAACACCCTCAGAAGCTGGTGCCTGCACACCAGCTCTGGACCCATCCAAGGTAGAGACATCCGTGGGTTCCATAGTTGAAGCATCTTACGACATACCAGACTCTGAATGGGTCTCAGTAGAGGCCTGCAAATCAGAAGTAGCGGATATCGGGGGCTGCAAAAGCGCCTCACTTAGTACCGGCGAACTGACAACTGGCTTAGAAGTGTCGTCGGCAGTTTTGGACCTCGGAGGCCCATCTCTGTCTTTATTTTTGCATTTTTTCAGAATCCCAGTAGTCAGATGGCTAATCAACGACATTTCTGGATAATTAAACTGAGAACCGAAATATTTAGAGGCAAAAATATACAGACGACGGATAGTGCGCTGATTAAATAAGGCACCAAACAGACAGCAAGGTACGTCGTGGTCAGGGCCTAGGCAAGGAATACAGTACGAATGAAAATCTTTATGAGGTATTTGCTTTCCACAAGTAATGCAATTATTAACTTTTACTGACATCTGTAAGGAGCAAGAAAAAGTTTCCCCAACAGGGTACTTAACTCGAAAACGAAAATTTCAGGAGTCGGCTGACCAGCACTTGCGAATTGCTTCTGCTTCGGGCACCACACGGCAAGAAAGACTGATGTAATGGTGTCTGCTGCATGTTTTACACCCCTGACGACCTGACGTCATGGAAGAAGGGACAGCAACCGACACAGGACCCAAGACTTTGTTAATCAGGCCGACTGAGGGCTACCTGCAAGCAGATAACCCAAATGTAATGACTGCAACAGTGAAACACGAAGAACATCTATAATTGTATAGTCCAAGGTTAACCAACATAAAAGAAACATATACACTATATTACAAAGAAGATGGTCACATAAAACAAAAAAATGCAGTACACAGGTACAAGATTAAACCAAAACATGAGAAGAACTAAAATCCTGCAATATTGTGATGAACCTACACTGGATAAACATGAGTTAACTTACAGCACAGTAGAAGATATCCATGAGTAATAAATCTGGATGCTTTGATTTGATGCCAAAGATCAAGTTGAGCTGGAAAGAGAGAAAGTATTGCAGATAGATTTGTTTAAATGAAAAATACTTAAAGCAGTTGATGTTGGTAACATTCAAGAGTGAGAAATGATATAATATTTCAAGTCATTATCTCCAAACTAGGAGAGGCAGAGTGAGAAAGAAAAATGGGAAAACATGGAATAGCAGGTGTCATATGTATTCCTCCCACTCCCAACATGCGTTTCAAAAGCATAGATTTCTGCCTGGAAATGCCTGGATAAATATTTATTTAAACTAAGTAAGCTGGAAAAGATGATCTGAAGTAGGCAGACTTCATTCATCTGCAACCTGTGGGTATCGGATCCGACCTCGGATCCGAGCCGGCAATTCAAAAGCTTAGGCTCCGAGCTCCTAGCTCCTCCCTCTTACCCATAATCCCTTGCCAAGCCCTGACTGGCCCCAGATTTCGTTTGCCGCTTTTCAAGTAGCTACGGAATTCCAGAGCTCCTGGCGTTGGTGAAAGATAAGAGATAGTTTTTGACTAAAAAAGTTTTCAAAATCTTTAATTTCTTTCTTGTTTCAGTTAGTGTTGAGTGTGTTTAGGCTTTCCTCTCTCTTTTTGTTTAAATTTATCGGGTTTTGCGTAGTTTGTTTGCGTGTGTTGTGTGTTAGGCCTTAGGGTTACTATGTCTGAAGCCCATAAGGCTGTGTTTTCAAAATGCGAGTGTGGCCATAAGCTATCCCCAGCAGATGGCCACACTCGGTCATGCTTGGGGTTGAACACCTGTCATCTGGTTGTACCATTTGTGCAGGGTTCAACCCCGGCTTTGAGGGAACGGAGGTCGAAGTTGGTGCTGGCGGGTCTTTTACCCCCAGATACCGCTTCGGCCTCTGCCCCTTCCACTCAGCAACCTGTTGCTGTGAGTTCTCCCTCCGGCTGGGACTCAACCTCCCTCAAAGTTGCCGGAGGAAGGATTCCTCTAAGGAAAGACAGAAGGAGAGGCACAGGAGAAGCACCACAAGAGGAGAGCGAAACTTCTAGTTCGGCTCCTCCATCTAAGCGGGCCTCCCCTGTGCCTTCTAGCTTTCCTCCTCCTCGGCTCCACTCCCTCGGTTCTCTCCTGGACCCGAGGAGGAGGAGGCTAGCCCTTCCAGGAGGTCACCGAGGCTCTCTAGGTCCGCTTCGGTGGCCTCCTCTAGATCAACCTTTTCTATGAGCGAAGCTGATATGGACCGGATGATGAGGAAATTCATCCAGGCCCAAATGCAAATGGTAGTGCTCCTAGCCCCCCCCCCATCCGGGAGGGGCTTGACCTTTTCGCCCCTTGGCTCCTTCTCCGACCCATACCACGGGTTCGGAGCTGTCGGCGCCGTGCAGATTTGGATCTGGGGGTGGGTCGGATCCGATGGGTCGGCGCACCTCGGATCCGTCCCATCCCTTGAGTGCTTGGTGCCGGACCCGACCTCGAGCCGAGGCGAGCCTCGGATCCGAGGGAGCTGGTGTGTCTTCGGCTCCGTCCAGGTCGGAGCACACTGGTCTCTCGGATCCGACGGTTTCGGCTCCGACTACGATCCGTACGTCGGATCCGAGTGGGGGTCGGCTCTCGGGGCTTAGAGAAGCTGGCTCCCCCTCGGCTTTCGACATAGTGGAAAGGGCACTGTCGAGGACATCCGGACCCCCCGGTCCCTGCCACGGCTCCATCCCGCACTCCATTGCAATTGGGCCAGGCCCCCACCAGCCGGTCCCAGGGACAGCCCGCCTCGATGTCCCAAGTGGTTCCCTTGGAACATCCAACTGCTGAAGAGTACTCCTCGGATAGCCCCCCCGATGAAGTACCTCGGAAGCGTAAGTGCAAGAGGAGGCACATGGACTCCCCTGAGTCCGTCACTGAAGACACAGACTTGGATGAAGGGGAAGGCTCCCTAGGTCACCCCTGAGGACGTCTCATTTGGAGACATCATGGAGATGTTAAGGATCAGGGGGTGGTCTGCCCCAAGGCTTCTTCGACGAGTCTGTGTTCTTGGAGGCATTCGAGGTGGGCCCTTCTACCTCTTGGGTGTCCTCCTGCTGACCCCCTGGTGGATCTTATCTCCATCAGGGCGTGGAAGGATCCGGACACCATTGAGCCTATCCCTAAGCGCCCGGACCGCATTCTTTGTCCTCCATCAGACCGCACCCACTGGAGTAAGGGTCCCCCAGTAGATGCCATGATGATGGCTGCAGCCACGAAGAGGGAATTGGCCCAGGAGAGTCCCTCCGTGCATCTTCCGGGCAAGGAGTCCCGTTCGATGGATTGCATTGGGAAGCGAGTTTTTAGTTCAGCAACCTTCTCCTTGAGAGCTGAACTACATGGCACATGTCATTAGGATGCAGCGGGATCTGATTAAAGAATACGCTGCATCTCCCGAGTCCATCTCGGTGAGGATAAACAGGTTTACTCCACCAATGGCCACTCTCAGATCAGTTTCCAATACATCTATGCGGCTACTGTCTCATGCTACTGAGGGAGCCGCTAGAGCCAGCGGAGCAGGCCTAGTCATGAGGCGACAGGCCTGGCTCCGCCATTGTGATTTTGCAGAGCCCTTCAAGGCGACCTTCGAATGCCCTTTCGATGGTTCTGCCTTGTTTGGCAAGACTGTTCGAGACATTAGTCCAGAGCGAAAGGACGGGAAGACACTGTCTGCCGTCGGAGTCCGCTTCTCAGCTCCCCAGAGGTCCTTCTCTAAGAACCAAAAGGGACAGAAGAAGATGTGGTTCCGGAAGTCGCAGCAGTCCCAACCTGCTCCGGATAACCAGTCCTTCCGTGGCAGAGGAGGACGGGGAGGTCATCGTGCCAGAGGCAGGGGGGCTCCTGGCAACTTTGGGTCCAGAGAACCCTTCTCTGAGAGACCCACGCAGCAGCCCTGAAGGGTTGCCCGGCTGTCCGTCTCTGGAGGCAGTCGGGGGGCGGTTTGCGATGCACGTGACTTCTTGGGAGTCCATAACAGCAGACAGTTGGGTGCTTGAGTTATATCCAGAGGATATTCAATACCCTATTCAAGATTCCCAAATCTCGCAGCCTCCCAGATGTTCCACCCGACCAAAGGGAGGCGGCAGCTATCGAAATCGAGCAACTGCTAGAAAAAAGAGCCATCCAGCGCGTCCCCCCAGATCAAACCGGATTAGGGTTTTACTCCAGGTTCTTTTTGGTGCCAAAGAAGACGGGGGACTTAAGACCAATCTTAGACCTTTCCCAGTTGAACCTGTCAGTAACCAAGCAAAGTTCTGGATGGTCACCCTGCAATCTATACTCCCCCTCTTGAGGGAGAACGACTGGATGTGTTCCATAGACCTCAAGGATGCGTACTACCACATTCGGATGGACAGACGATCCAGGAGGTTTCTTCCCTTCCGGCTGGGAGCCAGTCATTATCAGTTCAGGGTCCTCCCCTTTGGTCTCACCTCAGCCCCCAGGGTGTTTACCAAGGTGCTAGCGGTGGTAGCGGCCCACCTGAGGCTCCAGGGATTACAGGTCTTTCCGTACCTGGACGACTGGCTCCTGACGGCATCATCACGGCATCTTCTGTGCTCAGCCAGGGATTACTTTCTGCAACTAGCACCAAGGCTGGGCATCACGATCAACTGGGAGAAATCTTTTCTGAATCCCACTCAAATTATAGATTTCATAGGAGGAAGACTAGACACCAGATCAATGCGAGCCTTCCTCACCCCAGACCGTATCGCCAGCCTGAAGTGTCATGTGACAGCGATCCTGCAACCATCTCCAACTGCAGCTTCGGTCCTGAGGGCCCTAGGTTCTATGGCAGCAGCTATCCCGCTTCTCATTCATGCCCGTTTACGCATGCGGGTTCTTCAATGGACCCTTCAAGTTCAGTAGTCCCCTCTTTGTTCGTCTCTAAACGCTCGGATTGCGGTCAGCAGAGCGTGCAGGGACTCCCTTCTTTGGTGGCTTCTTTCTCCAGAGCCCCTGGCAGGGAGACCTTTTTGCGCTGCATTTCCCCGAGCCACAGTGACCACGGACGCTTCTTGCCTCGGGTGGGGGGGGCATTCTGCGGGAAAGATTGTCCAAGGCACGTGGAATCCCACAGAGACGTCATTGCATATAAATGTCCTGGAAATGAGGGCGGTGCTCCTAGCATTGCAAGCACTTCACCACGTTCTTCCTTCAGGGACTATTGCGATTCAGACAGACAACATGTCGGTAGTCTGGTATATCAACAAGCAGGGAGGAACCAGGTCTTACCCCCTTTGTCGAGAGGCCATGAGAGTCTGGGAATGGCAATTTCCACCAAACGCTTTCTGGTAGCAACGCACATTCCGGGAAAGTCCAACATCCTTGCGGACAAGCTCAGTCGCACTATCCTTTCTCCACACGAGTGGTCCCTCAATCCTCAAGTAGCGAAGAAGATTTTTGCCGTTTGGGGGCAACCCTGTTGCAATCTTTTTGCCTCTCCCTCAAACGCCAAATGCGACAATTTCTTCGCTCTGCTTCCCCCACCAGGGGAGTTCGAGGATGCTCTGGTGCATGCTTGGCCTCCCGGTCTCCTTTATGCCTACCCTCCACTTCCTCTGATGCAGAGGCTTCTGCAGAAAGCCAACAGTTTGGGGAGCAGAATGATTCTCATTGCCCCATTCTGGCCTCGACAACCTTGGTTCCCATTTGTATGGTCTCACAAAATCAATCCACCATGGATTCTGGATCCAATTTCGGATCTCATCTCTCACCCTCTGGGAATGTCAGTTCCCAATCTGCGGACCCTGAAGTTGACAGCTTGGCTGCTCCAGTTCCAACCTTAATTAGGACTCGGTATCTCTTCACCGGTCAAGGCCATTTTAGTGGCTGCTCATAAACCTTCCACCAGACAGGTTTATCGGAGTAAATGGAAGAGATTCTCTATATGGGCAGGACAGAGAACTTTGGATCCTTTCTCAGCACCTATGTCAGCGGTGCTGGATTTTCTAACAGACCTCTTTCATCAAGGGGCTAGTTCTTCCACGATTAAGGTACAATTGGCAGCTATCTCGCATTATCACATTGGTCATGACACAGCTCCCTTATGACGGCGTAAATTATGCAAAACATTTCTCAAAGGAGTTTTTTTGTTAAGGCCTCCAGTCAAGGAGGTTGTACCGCCTTGGGACTTGTCTTTAGTCCTGCAGGCCCTTACTGCTCCTCCCTTCGAGCCTGCAGCTTCTTCTGATTTAAAATACCTTTCCTGGAAGACTGCCTTTCTGGTAGCTATCACTTCAGCCAGAAGGGTGTCTGAGCTTCAGGCTCTGTGTGTCAAACCGCCTTATCTTTCTTTCTTCCCTGATAGGGTGTGCCTCAGGACCAATCCATCTTTTCTTCCGAAGGTCTCTTCTGAATCCAATATTAACCAGTCAATCAATTTGCCGGTGTTTTTTCCCAAGTACTCAAACAAAGGAGAATACAAATTGCATTCCTTGGATGTTCATAGACAATTACGTTTTTATATTAACAGAACAGCTGGCCACAGGAAATCAGATCAGCTGTTCGTCTCCTTTGCTAAATTTGCTCTGGGTAAAGCAGTATCTAAAGTCACTCTATCTAGATGGATTGCTAATTGTATTCTGCAGGCATATGACACTTCAGGCAGACCTGCTCCTCAGAGGGTTACGGCTCATTCTACTAGGGCAGTTTCTACGTCAGCCGCCTTTAAGTCCCGTGTTTCATTGGATGATATCTGCTGCAGCTACTTGGGCCTCGCCTCATACTTTTATTTCTCATTACAAGGTGGATGTTGTTTCTAGAGGAAGAGCATCCTTTGGCTCAGCGGTGCTCGGAACATCCTTCCATGACGGCCGCCCAAGATTCAGGTAGCTAGGGACTCTGTCCCACAGGTTGCAGACGAATGAAGTCTGCCTACTTCAGATTTAGAAGTTATGTACTCACCATAACGTTCCATCTGAGTAGGTGACTTCCTTCGATGCAACCATCCCTCCATCCCCCTGACCTTTTTAGAGCGAGTATTTATGCTGATTTAGTGTACTGTTGTCAGTATTTTGAGGCAAACTCAATCTGAGGTCAGTCAGGGCTTGGCAAGGGATTATGGGTAAGAGGGAGGAGCTAGGAGCTCGGAGCCTAAGCTTTTGAATTGCCGGCTCGGATCCGAGGTCGGATCCGATACCCACAGGTTGCATCCGAATGAAGTCACCTACTCAGATGGAACGTTATGGTGAGTACATAACTTCTAATTTCTGCAAGTAAGTGCCATATGTTTGAGGTGCTCAGGTGAGCACCAAGGGAATTAGGAACACATCTTTTAGAACTACCCTGAATTAGCAAGTGTTAAAAAGGTGTTATAGCAACTGAAAAATGAAGGTATTTTATAGGCTAAGGTGATAAAATCTTAAAACTTTCTAAACTATGACTGTCTGACAGATGCCCCAGTATACCAAAAAGCATTGCAAACACTGATTCGAATATCAGCCAAAAAAAAAAAAACAACTATTACTTGTAAGTGGAAAACAGGTATAGCTCTCACAATGGGGAATATAATTAGTAGAGGTATCAGTAATGGAAGGAAAGGTTATATAGGATAAATCTTCTTAGAAAATGGATGCCCTGGCTACAGTACAGGGATAGAAGCAATTCCCCATGTTCTATTAGCTAATGGAAGAATTGTTACGGTCTATTTTTAGATGCGGTACTAGAGGCCATCAAAAATATCTCATAAGGAGATAGAGAAATAGAAAAAAGTGCTAAGCTAGTCAGAAAGTGCACATCTTCCCCTTTAAAAGTGCAAGTGTCACTGTAAACAACTGTTGTTAATGTAGATGTATAAACCTGACACTTAAGATTTACATGCCCTTAAAATGTTATGGATAACTGATGTGGGCAGATTTGTGATATTTTTGCTTTTATATTTCGTACTGTTGTTTAAACAGTGTTATAAATATTTGTGACAAAGCCTGGAGACATCGTTTTCCCCCAAACCCAACCTGCTTGGTGATATACCAGACCACAAGCAGGCTGTCCTTTTACACAGATAACAGCTTTGGGAGAAACTGGTACAATGATGCTCATATCTCTCAACTCATTTATATGTAAAAGGCAGTCTGATGTAAACCACAGACCCTATGGTATGATGAACTAAATGGGGTTCCCAAACCAAAGTGACTGGTCAGTAATGATCTGAGCCACTGGAACTTTAGCAAAAAAGGAAGTCCAATAAAAATGTGCTCTGAAAGGTCCACCATCATATGGTCCTGTGAAGCATGGTGGATAACCTGATACAGAATCCCAGTTCCTGATGGTCTTGGAATCTCTGAGTATGAAAACTGTACAGAGAAAAATTCTCCTGCACAACTTTGTGCCAATGGAATAAGTAGAATGGCAACTACCATAAACACAATCATTTGATCTTGTCTTGGATGATTTACAGAGGAAAAAAAAGAGCCACACTGAGTGACTACAAAAGTGGAGAAAGGAGGAGAGCTTTCAAAGTGTTAGAATGTATGTGATCAATATGGAATAGAACCGACTGAGAAGGTGTTGAATGCAATTTAGTCTGGTTTACAGTAATGTCAAGCTGGGTGAAAAAAAGTGAAGTATACAACCTCTGGTTCTGACCAGACAACCATGTGCCAAAACGAGTCAATAAAACAGATAAAACAATGATCCAGCAAAGAGTATACAAAGGTATGCCAACCACCTTAACTGCACACTTTATGAAAGAAACAGAGAGCCAAGTAAAAGTTTAGTACAGGGTTCTGAACTGATAGTGACTACCGCCTACCCAGGACACTTCTTCCTGAAATTTATAAAGGCCATACTGGAGGTCAAACAGCAAATCTAATCTCTTCTCCAAAATAACAGACATGACAGGTTGTTCTATGGCAATATGGGACTGCTTTCCTATAAAAAAGAAGTTGAAACTACTTGTATGTAAGTATGGGCCTTAGGTCCCCCATATTCTAAATTATTTACTGGCCCTTAAAATAATAACTTGTTCCCAGTGGTTTTCAGGGATGAGCCAAATAGCTATGTTTGGAAAACAGGTTGAGGACCTTTCAGTAAGTGGCTAGCTTGAGTGAGGTTGGTGTCACAAATACAACATGGGGTGCAAAGAGTCAAGGCACAAAAATTCATTGCATAGCCTTGAGCTACTATACTATTTCTTACCCAACCACTACCCTCCCTATGGGAAGGGATGGTCAAGAAGAGAGTCAGAACTTCCCAAAGACCCCCTAAAATGGAAAGATAATATATTGATGAAGGCAACCTTATAACTAATTATAATGGCCTGACCTGGACAGCAGGTCAATTTACTGTCTTCAAGTCACCAGAAGAAGTGGATGCCTTCCTTGCCACTGCTGATGTCAGATTGGAGAAAATCCCATGCCATGGAGACAGACAAAAAATGGAAATAAATGAAGAGGCCATCCAAAGCCCTGCCCAATTCCCCGGGCAAGTCTCCTCTTGTGAAAAAGTAAAGATCTACTATGTCAGCAAAGCTGGGGATGAGCTGGGACAGGCAACCCTCTAATACAAGTCTGTCACTACTGGGAATCTCTATAACTACAAGCAACAAATTCACTCCACTGGCAGATGGCAGTGTGGATGAGGAGGAATCTGGAAATTTTGTGACCCCCTGAATAGACCCTTGTGGAATTGGAGCAACTGGAAAAGTTTCAGTATAGATGTGCAGCTATAAAGGTAGTGGCTAGAGTCAGTAATGGAAGCAGTGGCACCTTAAAGGTACTGCACCTCTGGAAGGGTTGTGGTTTTTACACTTCCATTTACCCCAAGGGTTTGTGTAACAACTACTGGAAGGCATCTGTTGTGGGTACTTTATGTACTGTCGCCTGTGTTGACTGGAATTGGGCTTTCTCTGAAGACAGACTGGTTGAAACGTTTCATGCTTTGTTTATCCATGTGTACACCAATTGCTCCTGTAGACCCCTCCCTGTTTTTAGAGGGGAGTTGCTTTAAGGTAAGGGTTTATTACTTTCTACAGTTGCAGAATTCTTCTGGGCAAATAAGTAGTTTGAACCATGACTTATGCTGTGTTTTCTAAAAGTGAGGCTATGACCTCAGTATGACAAACCTCATGAAAAATGTGACTCAGTCCAGGGGGTGAGGGGTGTTTCATGGAATGTCAGAGGAATTTTCAAGGTAATAAAACAGACAGCTTGTATGGATATGTGGTAGGAGATGAAGTTAAACTTATTATTAATCCAACAGATCAAACTGGAACTCATGGATCATAAGATGTTGCTTAAGAGATGGAAGGGTTAGAGTACATACAATTGTATGCTCTCTACTCAGAGGCTGCAATGGTTCTTCATTTCTCAAACAAGAGCACTGACAGGAGATTGTTGGTTTTGAAGTTTAAAATAGGGATATGACCCATTATTCTTTGATGCTACTATGGCCTCACTGAGGATGATCCTCAGGTCCGTAACCAATTTGACATGACCCCGTTTAATATGGGGGTATAATCTCATATGTCCATAAATGTGGGAACCATAACACACCCTTGGATCCAAAGATGAAAAAAATGTCACAGAAACATTTCAGACTGGTTAAAACTTCTAGAGCATTTAGAGACTTTGTTACAGACTTGCAGTTGTTTAACATTTGGAGAGTCCACCATCCACAAACCAATGATTTTACATTTACACACCAAACAGGCTCACATTCTCACTCTGACTATGTTCTGGCCAGCTCCCAGATACTGACAGGGTCAGTGAAGTACTACATCGTCCATCAGCTGTGTCTGATCGCAGTTATGTGGCTTTTACTTTAACATTACTCAGTCAAGGTAGAAATAGGGTGAGATGTAGATAAGACACACATTTGATGAAAAAGGCAACCTGCCTAAAGATTCTAAGGGAATGCATTCAAACCTACAGGGAGGCAATCCTAAGGGAAGGAGTTGACATATTTAGAGAATGGTATACCTTCAAGAAAACTGTTGAGTGGTGGACACTGGGTACAGTTAAGGGGAAGAACATGAAGAATGTCCAAACGTTTAGAAACTGAAACCAAAGATCTGTAGGAACATTATTAGAAGCAACAGAAGGCCAGGGACTGGATTAGTGATAAGACTAAAGCATTGTGGAATGAATGCAAAACTTTATAATTTAATCAGGTACATTCCAAATGGGAAAAACTGCAAAGATTCCACTAGGCAAAGGGAATGAGATCCCCTAAACAACTACCAAATAGATTGAAATAGAAGGGAAGGTGTCATTTCATCCACAATGGATGAAAATGGATTAGTGCATGGGGGGGGGGGGTTGCAAAATAGATTGATGCATGTGCTGTACATTACTCTGAACACTGTACAAACAACTGCAGGAAGATCTAACACCAAACATGCACTTTCCTTCGTCTCAAGCTCATTTGTTCCAGATACCCAAACTGCCTGCAAATCCTGAATTGTCCTTGTGAGGATATTGGACATTATTTGTGCTAGCATGACTGTCTAGAGTTTTGTAAATACTTGTAAATTATCATGTGTTATATATGCCAGCATGACCAGCTACAATTTTGTAAATAAGTTTATGTTTGATTATTACTCTGATTTGCGTAAAATGTTTGAATCAAACAGTGTTCTTCTGGCTGCCCAAATGTACATATTTTTTTTAAAAGTATTCTGAATGTAGTTTATGCCAGTCTGCTGACCTAGATGTGATGTCATTGTCTGCCAGAGCTGAAAGAAATAGAATTTCCACAGCAGCTGTTTTGTTTACTTTTTAAACTCTGATATGATAGAGTACAATTTGCATAACAGCTTGCTGTGATTTTTAAAAAATTCTGCCGTAAAAGCAGGTTCTGAGTCGGTTAAGGAGTTTGTTGTTGCAGTTGCTATAGTAGTTGCTCAGTTTTCAGCTGTTTTCCATATCAGTAGCTACTCGCCAAAGCTGTTCAGCAATAATAGCAGGATTTGTTACTTCAGTCACTGAAGACCAGATAACAGCTTGAAGAGTGGGCATAAATGATCTTGCCTGGCAGAAGTAAGACTATCATCTTACCTTGCTGAGCTAATTAGATTTGACAGGGACAGTTAATCTTTAGATAGTTATAGATTTTTCTACAATCCGTGTGACATCTATCCTTCAGTGTTATTTTTATATCCGTGTATGTGAAACTCTGTGGTTTATTAGAATATGTTATTCAGTGTATACCTCTTTCAAATAATTTGATCTCTTATTAAATATTTTACTACCTTTTACTGTAGCTGGTTATTTAGAAAGTACTTTTAGTAACCTGAGAGTATTTATGTTTATTGTGATAACACCAGGGCCACTTTGAAAAGCCTTACTGCTTGGATTACATGCTACCATTCATATCAATATTTATTTTACCCAATAGAATTGAACACCCTTTTTGAAGGGTATTGTGGTATTTGACTGGTGGCAGCTGTTACCTTGTAATTTGGGAAAGAGGACGTAGCAGGTAAATCTGTACCAGTCTTTCCCAAGAGTGTTTGTATGTATGACTTATCAAATATTAAGAGTGAGTGTGTCAAATACCTAGAATTGGGACACAGTGATCTGCAGTGGTTAGTGTGAAGACTCATTTGGGGACCTGGAGTGACGCATATCATCCAGCCCAGGTTTGGAGCCTGTTTCCAGCGTACTCTTAGGGGCAGTTGTGCATTTCTATCCCTTCTCTCAGTGATGTTCCCTTACCGGAAACAGTTGAGGATTGGGCTCCTTAATTACTACCCAAGGTTTAAGTGGGGTTGTCACAGTCCTATTAAAAGGGAAGAGGTCAATAACTGTACTTGTGCTCTCTCGGACAGAAGGCGCCAGGTCCAGACAGTCTCCCAGCAGAACTGTATAAGATGATTAGGGCAGATGCGCTTACACCCTTGTTACTGTTATTTATTAAGTGGGAGCACAAGAGTTTCTGGTCACCCCCTTCTAGGCTGCCCACAATAATTTTATTACCTGAATCATCAAAGCCAGACCCTGAACCAAAGGATTTCTGCCCTACCTCACTTCTACAGATGGAGATCAAAATCTTAGCAAATGTATTGGTCAGACAGCTACAAACGTTCTTCCCGGCACTGATTTATCTGACACATTAAAGGTTTGTGAAAAAGAGACTAACCAGTGCAGACTTGGTTCAACTATGGTTAAACCTGATTCAGCTTGCTAGAACTAAGTTTAAACAAGTACCATTAGAAACTTTCTTTTTAGATCCACAAAATGCATTTGATTCTCCTAATTGGAGTTTCCTGTGGAAAGAAACTAAAGCCATATGGGGTCAAAGGCTCCTTTGCGCAGAGGTGTACAGCCTTATAACACAGCCCACAAGCCCAAATGATAATGCAAAGAACCCTCTAGGACCAGTTTCAGTTGTAAAGGGGGACTAGGCAGGGCTGTGCTATGTCACCCCCTTATGTTTATACTGGCTACTGAATCCCTGATGCCATTCTTAAGGAAAAATCATTTGGCTTGGGGTATTAATTTCACTCCTGGATTAGATACAATACATGCATCGTTCGAAAATGATAGTGTTTCCTCGTTTAGAAAACCTATGGAAAATGCGTCAAAAGCATCTGAACTAAAGCACTTTGGCATACTTTCAGGCCTTAAGGTGAATAATATGAAAACCATGCTATTTCTTTTGAATGAAATAAGAAATCATCCACTTGAATAATGGGAAATGCCTCCATTCCCCATCACGTATGAATTGTCCCAGATCTAAAGTACCTTGTAATCAAATATGGGCACTTACAAAGGTGGACTGAGCTTTAGATGTCCTTTACAACTAATAAGTGATCAGAATGTGCTGCCTACCACCGTCTATCTTTCTGGCAAGACATGTGATGCAGGTAACCCTCTCAACCTACCCCACAAAACTACAGAAATTGATTGCTTCAATTCTGTGGGAAGGCCAACATCTCAGGATATAGAGGAAGAAACTCTGTTTACATTAAGAAAAGGTAGTCAAGGTCTACCAAACAACGATGCAAGGGAGGTGCAAATCAGTATGCTGTGGAGGGCAAAGGCCCACCTGCATCCTATCTGGACTGTATCAGAACTGGGCATGATGTACCACCTAAGTTGTTTCAGGATTTCCAAAGACAGCAACAAAGTGTGGGACTCCAGAGTATGAAAAGCAGAAAAATGGTTGGGAATCTCAAAAGCTGACTAACGACAGGTGGTATTGGCTTTGGAAGAGGAACAAGGTTTGCCCTAAAGTGCTAGTGAGTCACTGTCAGATCTTCTGGACCTCTTGAATAGACAAAGGTACATTATTCTGAAGGATTTTTTGAGTTCTGTTAGGGTTGCTCCTTTGTCACATTTCTTCGTTGTTTAGTTTGTGAACCCCAAAATAACATTTCATTTTGGCAAAGGTCTATTGCACATCACGTTTTTTTTTTTTTTTTTTGAAGAAGTCCGATTTGGTGGAGGGGATAAAGAGAATCAATTAACTGAGTACCAACTTTAGTCTCACTAGGAAAATGTTTGCACTTTGGAATAATGCTCTTACAGGCATATTGGTAAATACATTTGAAACATTGAAAGACAAATGGGAAAATATGGTGGTTGTTAACTTGTAACATTATCAGAAGAGCAATGAAGGAGACTCAACATAGTGGAGGGAATTTAAGTTCACACCTATCTTGGCTTTTACTTTCTTAAAACTGGTATAAGTGTGGCATATTACTCCAAATGACATTCAGCAAAGGGGTGGAGGACATATTTTGTCTTTTTGGAGATATAACTCTCTGAAAGTGACCTATATACATATGGTATGCCATTTCTTGAAATCCAAAGAGTTATAGATTAGAGTCATGGAGACTATGCAATGGGGGTTAATGAACCCCCCCCCCCCCACAATCTGACTGACTTCTGGGCACTAGGAATTAAAAATTTAAATATACCCCTTAACTAATGTGCAATAGACATGGTTTAGGCTTGATGTACCAGTGCTGTGTGCTATGATCTTCAGGATGATGGAAGAGTGCTCCCACCAATACTGAAATGAGATCTATATCAAAGTATTAACATCATTACTAATGCAATATCATTAGTGTGTGCGTCCAGGTTCAAAAACTACTGGAACATTTTTCTATTTTGATTTGTATATAGCTACAGATAGAAAGACATAGAACACAAACTTATAAGTTATTTAAGGGTTGTTACTGAATTTCAGTACTGTATGAAACCTACTCAATGTCCATTATTAATTTACAGTTGGCTGTTCATATTCTGTGCTTGGTTGTAAAGTATGTTCAAATAAATATTTTATGCATCAAAAAAGTTGGTAATAGATAGCCTAGCACTGAGTAAGCCTGCATCTTGGGAGGAGAAGTAGGTGGAACTGGAAGGGATACACATGACCCAATACCAGAGACCTTAAAGGCAGATTCTGGGGACAACAGAAGAACACAAGACACCAGAGAGATGGCTTTGAAAGTGGAGATGGTTGGATCCTGGTTAATATGGTAATTACAGCAGCCAGATCATCATCATAAAAATGAACTCCAGGTATATCCATGGTCCAAACAAAAAAAAAAAACAAGACAAGGAAGAAGGTAGTGAATATACATATGCGAGGCCAGAGCAAGCTGCAGCAGATAGGTGGAATTAAGAAGTGGTGCCATAATCCAGAGTAGATGGGGTCATTTCTGTTAGTAAGGACCTCTAACTGAAAGACTAATTGCTGGAAGGGGAAAAAGTCCACTGAATCAAGAGCGGATACTGTGGAAATCAATGTGTTTAGGCCTTGCTCTGTAATGCTTCATATGCTCTTTGTACTCTTCATGTTTCTGATTCATTTTTGTCTGAAGGGTGACTAATCTAATAATGCAAGAAAAGCCTGAAAGACTTACTTGGGATGGTGACAAGATGCAATGTTAAACCTCAAACAGAAGAAGCAACACTACCCAGAAGAAACATGAAGTGTGCTCTCTGGCCATGGACATCTGCTTGGCATAAAGGTACCTTCCTTCAGATGCCAGACTGAAGGAACCAGTATAATGGGATAATATTTTTTTTTTTCTGCAATACAGACCCCAGTTTAGAAAAAAAGGAGAGAAGTAGATGCCGGGAATATACTGCAAGTTCTTCTCCAGGCTCACATAGCAAAAAATAATTAAAATAATTCACTTTGCTCCTAGTACACAGTATAAGAATACCCAGAGTGTAGAGTTTTGGATTATGCAAGAACAAATTTGCCATTTTTTAATAATGCCTTAGAGATAAAGGCATCGCACACAGTGGTTTTATGCCACATGTAACTCTTTGCCTCTTTAGATTTATACATGTTCTTCATCTCCAAAAAAAGCATGCTAGTCACATGGTAAGCCAGAAGTTTCACCTCTTTTGGTAGTAGCACAGTTCTGCAAATGTACTTTTTCCAAAATTCACTAATGTTGACAGATGTTGTACAACAACCTTTGTACAGTAGAATTGTTTGTCAAATATTGTTTTTGACCAATCGTGAATGTTTTATTCTGTGGAATGCAGTCACTGCAATAGAGGGAAGGCCTTCTTGTCCCAACATGCAAGGTCCTCAAAGATGACTTAAAAATAATAGGGGGTTCCCTTGTATGGAGGGGTGGGCTGCCTCTCTTTACAAGTAAAATAGGTTGCTGCCTTGTGTGCGTGGTGTGTGTACTTCAGATATCTAAACTATTTGTTGTGGAAACTGCATTCTAGGGAGAGTTATCCGAATGTATCTCAAGTCTTTAAATATGGTCTTGTCTAAAGCAAAGAAACGCATGTGTTTTCTAGATGCATTACCAGCACTATTGATGAACTTATTGTTTGTTCCAACATATTCTAAGAATTGAACTATTTCCTTTTCTTTCTAATCTGACACATTACCAGACTGGCCTTACTCTTCATGAACCATGACTTTCTTGGTAGTATATTGTTAAAGGACACAGTAAAAACCAACAAATCAAAGAAGGGGCTAGACTACTAAGGGATTTGTATGCTCTGCACACTATCCACAGATATGGTCAGTTAGGAAATAGTCTACTTGGGGGGCATCCCACTCAACTTCTTTGTTCAAGAATTCTGGACAAACACAAAAATAATGAGAGGACAAAGGCCTAAAATCAGACACAATTTTGAAACATTACTCTAATTCACTTAAAACATTAAATGAAAAACAAATTGTGTATCAACATGAATTTTTTGAATGATAAGAAATATGAAAGTCTAATGACTAGAATAATTGACTGTAATGCTCAGTGATTTATCAAAGAATCCCAATTTTTACAAGGCATAGGGCAAAAATATGAGGCAAAATCAGGAACCATTCATAGCTATGGTAGGGGAAGAGGAGAAGGTATGTAAAAATGCACCACATAATGAAGTCAACAAAATTATCAAAGTACATGCGATTACAAGAAACCAAAAATCATGTGCCCAGTTATGACAAGGTTACATGCCTCAAGTGATAACAGTACAAGCATACCTATCAACTGTATAGATTTTCACAGAATGTCCAGATTTTTGCCTTATATTTTTGGTTTCTCATAAAATTGTGTTTTCTTGGCAAATCATTGATAGTTGAAGTCAGAAAATGACAGACAACTGAGTTTTAGACTTCATACCCTTCAGAAAATCCATGCTAATGCAAAACCTGTTATTCTATCAACTTTCTAAGTTTATACGAGCAATATTTAAAAAGTGTCCCTATTTTGGGGCATTTGCCCCCCCCCCCCATTATATATGGCTTTGTTCAGATTTCTTGTTCCAAGAGGTTAAGAGGTATAAGTGCACATGCAAAGATGAAGAGGAGATGAAGGGTACTGAGTGGAATGTCAAGTAAATTAGAGAATTTCCAAATTAGTGACTCTTGCATTGTGAAAAGACTAGTAAATGCTGCAATGCCGCCTTGCTTTCTAACTTTTAGCTTGTAAAAGGCAACAGGCATGTCTTTCAATGTATAAGTAATTACCTGTCTAAACATTGTAAGTATTTTTCAGTGCTATAACTATATCATTTCACACAATGCATTCATTACTAACTACATTTCCTAGCAGCTTGCAAACAAAAGCATGTTGGCTTGGATCTGGAACACTGCAGATGACCCATTCACATAATGTTCCAAACTAGGATGGTCTAAAAGGTCCTACAATGCGAGTTAAACTACCTTCAGACCTAACTTAGAAATAGTTCCTTTTTTGCCCACAGTTAATTCCCTCCTAATCCTACAAAAATAATACATAAATAAACAAACAAATAAATAAAAATCCAACTAACAGTTTGAATTACGATTAAATTACTAAGTCATTGAGCTACTGCATTTATATTCAAGTTATTTTTTCAGTTTCATTAACTATATTCGCCCCTCTGGGTCAAGGTTCTTTTACATTCATGTTCAACAACTAGATTCAGGTTTGATATGGAAGTAATTAAAAGTAATAAAATGATTTCAAAAGCACTCCCTCCCCCAACATCTCAGTTACCAAGTTGTCAGCTGTAACTTTCACCTCTTAGGTCTCTGCCTTCAACTCTACAACCACAGTACCTCCATTCTGGACTGGACAGTGTTTAAATAAAAACCCATGTATTAACAGCACCTCCTTTTCTGCTTGCCTTCCTGCACCGCCTTCCCATTGGTAGTCTAGTGCTCAGGTGAATGAAGCCATGCAATTATCTGCTTCATTTCCCATGCTGCCTCAATGTCCAATGGTTCACATAAACAACAGGCTTTTCTAACGTAACTAGCCTGCCTCAAATTCCTGAGAGAACATGAATAAAATTTCTAAGGGATGAAAAATTATTTTCCCAACCACATAGTCAGAGCACAATACAGCATGTTTTATCAATGCCAAAGTTTTATTTCGTAAGAAAAAAAGGGACTAGATGAACTAGGCCTCTTTTCTGCTTGAAATCTGGCTAACAGTTACAGCTTGAAAAGCTGAAAACAGTTACAAGGTGGCATTTGAAAAAATGTACATAACTAATTTATTGACACTGTGTCTTGAACAAAAGGAGTGAACTTTTCAGAAATTAAAATGGGACATGGTTTCTACCAAAAGTAAAACAGTCTGGCTTTAAGTGTTGGTGGATTCAAGATATGCCTTAATGGAACTGTTCTAGTTAAAATGAAAAAAAAAAATGAATATATGAAAAATAAGGTGCCAAAATTCTGAAACCTAACCTCGGGCTAGCCACAAAAATACATGCAAATTACAGCATAAGCAGACAAATTGTATGCTAATCAACCAATCCAAGATGGCATAGCTATTCAACAAGCTATAAAGCAACTGTGTACTCAGTGCTGGTTTTCCCTGTGAATTCCAAAATCTATTGGAATACAGCCTCGGAAAGGAGTCTACACAGAAACAATGTTAGGGGCTGTTGTTGCTTTAATTCATGTGTATGTGAAACAGGCTGAAGTATATGCTGCTAATAGACCAAAGTCAAGAAGGAGAAGAGTTTTCAGACACTGGGGAACTTATCACAATCTACATCATGTGGAAATTGTAGAGCACTACAGGGTGGAGACACACAGACTACAGGAACTCTGCAACCTTTGTTGACCAACAGGGGACATGCTGGGGGTGTCACAGGCAACAGCATCCAGGATGCTCCATCAGTTCTTGAATGCTATGCTCCAACATACTACTTGACCACATGTATTTCTCCCATACTCACGAGGATAGGGCCAGAACTATGCAGGAGTTCTACCCTGTAGCATACTACCCTGAAGTACTGGATGCCATAGATTGCACACATACAGAAATTACGGCACCACCTGGGGAACAGGGAAGGCTCTACATTAACAGAAAAGGCTTCTACTCTATTAACTGTCAAGTTGTGTGTAATGTCAAGGGAATCATCTTGAATGTGTGTGCTGGCAACCCAGGCAGTTACCACAACTCGTACATCTGGCACACCTCCCAGCTGTATCAGGTGTTCACTAGAGGGGATATCCCACAGGGTCATTTACTGGGGAATGCAGGTTATATGCACTGGAACTGTGGCCGATGACACCCATCAGAAATGCACACGCACACACACACACACACACACACACACACACACACACACACACACACACACACACACGCTGAAGAACACCATAATGAGGCACACGCTCAAACCAGAAATATCAAACAGTGTACGTTTGGGCTGCTGAAGTTGCGGTTCTGGTGCCTAGATACATCTGGTGGATTCCTACAGTACAATCCACAGACATGTACTGAAATATTCACAAGTGCCATGCTACACAACATCACAGCTTCAGCAGGATTAACAAGGGGAAGGAGCACACATCCCACCACCAATGCCAAGGTCACCACAGCCACACGCAGGTGAGGAGTCAGAGGGGGGAGCAGCAACTGCTGTGGGTGTAGGCAGATGTAGGTATGCCAATATACCCTCGCACTGGCAAAGAGACAATGCATAGCAGACTCACTCACCACCTAAGGGCATAAAAACCTTCCTCCTATGCACATACATAAAGTAACATCGATGCCAAGCAACTCTCATAATCTTTACCTCCTCATGTATTGGCTGTGCACCACTTGCATCAGACATGACTCAGCCCCGAACTAAAACTGTTGTAACTACTGGATTTACAAGGTAAGTCTTGAACCCGGAGTGTATTACATAATAATATGAATGACTGGCATATCCCTGCATGTTGTTACTTGGTAGTGTAAGCAAATAAAAGGTGAGAGATTTGTACAGAAATGACCTTAACATGCGACAGCAGAGACTTATTTGACTTGCATGGTGTCCTTTATTAAGTAGTAACAATAGCAATATATCCTTGTTTGTGCCATAACAGAAATGCAGCTTTGCTCCCCCCCAAAAAAATAACAGGCAAATAAATGACACATTTTGATAACAATCATCTCTGAAATGCTTAAAGTGCAATCAAATGAACTGTCCCTGAAACATATCTACAGATTTAAACACAGAGCATTCCATGTTAAAGTATTGCCAATCATGTATACCTGTGAAATGCCCTGACAAACATGCCCATGTCATCAGTACACTTCTAACTAATGCGTACAGATAAAAGTGTAAAAGCCTTTGCTAATCAAAATGTATATAACATATTAAACAGATTTTTCTTAATTACATTTCAGTACATGCAGTATGTAAGCTGACAAAATGCAAGCATACCTTTTCAAGCTCAGTAAACCTCTGTGCAGATAGATATATCACAAAGTAATAGGCTCTTTTCTGTGTTTTCCACATAAACAAGCCTCCTCACCTTCAGTTTCCCTAGCTACATGGTTGATTTCTTAGGGTGTAGATTCAGGGATGTCAGCATGGTGTAGATGCAAATGAGGTGTGAACTCAAGAGTTGCTGAATCTCAAATACTTGGCTCTGTGTAGCAGATTTAAACATACTGCAGGGCAATCCTTCAGTTTTCCACAATACATTTTGTCTTACTGGCTCTCCATACTTCGTGTTCATATTTTATTACTATATTAAGCCCTCAGTGTTTGTTTTTAATGGATTGCAAATGTGAATGATTACTGGTAGGGAGAAGGAAAACACAACAGCAATGCAGGCTGCCCTACATCCAGTGGGTATGTCAGGTTAAACTTACAAGTGGTAGATGTAGGTTTGTCAAGGGGGGAAATGTAAGAATGCAGTACACAATGCACATATTCTGTTCATTAACATCCAACATCCCCTTCATTTGTTGGCAACTGCATATTTTATTATTGTCATTTAATATCCTCACATTTTAAGGACAATGATACAGAATGGCTTACAGACTGCACATCTCAGATTACTTGTCAGATAAGAGAAGAATGACTATCAAACACTGAAAGGTATGACAGAGCTGTATACTTGCAAGCAGTACTCACAAGTGGTTGTGTGGTCACTTGGTGCAATACATACAAAACAAATAAATGTACAAACAGTTGCATGGTTTCATATTACTGTAGATGATGTTGCAGTTGGTTATATGCAGAATGACTTCAGTTCCTTGCTGCAAAAGTGTTTGTGTGGTAAAAAAGGATAAGGCACCCTTCCTTTGTTCTAAAGGTTCATTGGAGTGAGTTAAAATACAGACCTCTGTGGAAATATCTCATGTGTACTTACATTTTATAGTGTGTATGTCATAGATTGTTTTTCTTCATTTCAACTACTTGTTCCTTTTTTCTTTCTTTTTTTTTGGGGGGGGCAGTGTGCAAACTAGACTAACGGGTCACCCAGAAAGCAGACAGAGCACCTGCAAGAAACCTGCAAACAGGGTGTCTGCAAAAGGACAAAGGTAAAAAAAATACATTGTTGCAAGTTCTGTATTTCTTTGCGCAAGTGCAGTTAGCAGCATTGCATGGCAGTTAGCAGGGTTCCCAACCTGCTGCAACCATCGAACACCTGCAGACAGGACTCAGACAGACAATTATAGAAACCAGATACATTCAATTAATTATTTTGGGCACCACACAAACCCGCTATGCAGCATTGCACAACGGTTAACGCAGAGACCTTAAGAATGATTATGAAATTAGGAAATTTCATGTTACTAGTCCTGTGGCAGCAGGTGCAAGTGTTGGTTTGGAGTACAGATAGTCATGGGTTTTAGTACAGGGTGTGCAACTATCTTTACTGTTGTGACAGTGCAATTTATAGCAATGAATTAAAAAATAGACAAGTGTTATTTCAACATTCTTGTGGCAACAGCTGTAAGTGTAGGACTTCCATACACATGATCTTGAGTTCTAATACTGCATATTCCATACACTTTTACTGTTTGTTTTTCTACTTCCAATTATATTCATTCTCACTTATAACACTTTAGATAGTGGAAATTATATGAATTATATGTATGAGGTATGAGACACCATTATTGTGTTTTCAGATGTATGACTGAGGGTATACCGTCTACTATATTTCTGTAAGTATAATTCTGCTATCTGGACTTACACAGGCTTCACAATTACATATGACACATACACAACTAGATCTATATCCAATAACCTTGTCAGGTACACACATGCATGTGTAACAGCTCAAATTGTCACCTGTATTTATGTGCGATTCCAGAATATGTCTGAGCAGTACTTCTGTGCCAAAGATGTAAAATCAATGCTATTGAAGAAAATGTTTGGCCTCTTATGCCTAGATATGAATTCCACAGTGCAAAACTTAAAATGTGTCAGGTCATTACATTTATGCCTCCAGTGCAGGTCTAAGTCACCTAACAGTTATCTTCCAATTTCCAATGTATATTTCCAGGCTACTTCAGTAAACATCCCTCAAGCTAAGGGCAAGTGTCAGATTACCTTTCTAATTTCAATTATTTAATTCCTCCCTGCTGTGCCACTCTTAACATTGCCAAATGTGGTTGGCATCATTGATTGCGTTTGGGCACTACCAGTAAAACAGATAACTGGAACGGTGGGAAAGCATTAGTTTCCACTGCTCTACTTTGGCCAGTAGACATGGCTAGAATTAGAGAGGAAAGTGCATATTTTAGGGTACAGATGCGGGGTGTTGAGAAGTCCAGGATATTTATTGGACTCCTGGTAAAGCACCACAGCCAAAGGCTTCTGCAGTAGGTCTATTCTGGTTCCCAGTACAAGTCTGAGGAGTGGAATAGTTTGGTCCAGGCTATATCCAGTGTGATTGGTATCCCATGCACTTGAGAACAATGTAGACATCATTTTAATGAGCTACACAGGCAAAAAAAGGGATACTCTCCACCACTGGTTGCAGGAATTTCAGACTGCAAACATCTAACATCCAACAGTTGTGTAAATATGACAAAAGAGTACTTTGTAAGACTTAGAAAGCTAAATATAGACAAGAGTGGTATGCATATTGCTCTTCTTTTCTGTTCTTTTCCCAGCTCTCAATGAATGTGAGTTCAATCGACAGGCTCATGTTGCACAACTGAAGAGACTGAGGGAAGCAAGCAGAAGAGAAGTGTTACTGTAGCTTTAGAAAGTTAAAGATAACCTTTTTGGTCTTTTATAGAGTTGCATCAAATTGAGCATACATATCCCAACTGTAAAAGCAAGTATGCATGCATTAGTCTGTAGCAGAAAGCAGTTGTAGGAGTCCAATATTACTCTGTAGTCAGAGGTTGTGGGTTCAAATACCACAATTCACTACTAGACAAAGCTGCTATTTCTTCAAGAATATTTACATTAAAAACTCTATACCAGTGGTATGAATGCCCTGCGTTAAACTGTAATATGTATAATTGTAATTGGAACCCACATATGTGCAATATATGCTAATTTCAAGGATTACTTTCAGCAATCTGTAGTATAGTATGTACGTGTTAGGATGTACACAGATGTAATACTTCAGATAAAAAGAGTTGTGCAACTGTATTAATGCATTATATGTCACATATGATGGCACTAATTTTATCTCTTTTTTTTCTCTGACCCCAACCCTCATCTCTCTCTCTCTCTTTATTTTCTATTATATGTTGTCAAAATGTCTCCATGTTATCCATGTGTACCACATCACTAAATGCTGCACATCACAGCGAGGTAGGCCAACTTCAGTGGATCAGCCTGCCCCTGCTCCACTGGCTCCAGCACATCTGGGAGCCAACCTTGCAGCACTTCCTCTGCTGCCCCTGCACTACCTGTGCACTCAGGTAGTAATACCCCAGAAGCTGGTGCAGTGGTGGTGGTGATTTCATCACCCGCCAGGAGATGCCAGGTTTGGTGCATATGGTCGTGCACCACACCACTGGTGTATGCATATGCCAGATGGAGAGGCTGCTCTCCTTCATGGTCCACAGGAGAAGATGTCAAGCACTCCAGGTGCCAGTGCAGTAATGGGACAGTGATGACAGTCCAGTGAGTGAGGACTCTATTCTCACTGTGTCCAATCATGGTGTCCCCCAACCTTTTGTTTCCCTCACCGTCTCTATCCCTTGTCACGTTTATTTGCATTTGCTTCCTCACCTACCCAGCTTAGCTGACCCCCACATACTTATGGCTCTTACCCCGCAGTCCTCTTTTTTTTTTTTAATTCAGTAAAAAAGTCCCATACATAGCTCTCCATTTACACGTGTCTTCTTGACACATTTGATTCAGTCCAATGTCACCCTCTCTCTCTGTAGCCGACAGTCCAAATTCAGCTACTGTTGAAAAAATGGATAGCTACGCTTCTTTCCTGCTTCCCTCCTGCACATTCCAGTATTGCTTTCTCTTTGTTCTTCCCCCTGCTTGCTCCCCATTTCACCACTTTCCTATCTACCACATTTTAACACCTATAATCTGGTCAAAAATTAGAATCATACACAATACACAAGTAGCAGAAAAAGCAATGGATCCCTTCACTTTCGGGCCTCTATGATTGTACAGAGTTGTGCATTGTGCACCTCTGTGAAATGCCACTTAAACCTGCTATGCTATGTTAACACAGATTAACACATACAGAATGTACTATAAAGACTAAAAATATCATTGCATTACCACTGTTTATTTGAAAGCATTAGATAGACCATGGATTCAAACCCAGTATCATCTAGGCTCCAAAAGAAATGTGTCAATGCATTTACACCTGTTGCCAGAGTCAGCTAAGCAGCAGGTATGTTTCATAGACTCTACACTAAATCTTAGACTTACAGCAATGCGACTCACGTTTGCTCACTGATTAACTACACAAAAACATGGATAGTGTTGGGAATGTGCATCTCACATGCACAAATACTTTACCAGCAGTCGCTCAAACCCACTGCTCACTGCACTTTAGAAAAGGAAACATTATCTATTACTGCTGTTTACTGCCAATTTCTCATGTCATGAAATTACATGTCAAAGCACAACAAACTGAAGGCTCTAACAATGTCACAAATTTACAATACAGCCATGTGTTGTTGTCCCCCCCCCCACCCAAGCACTGCAACTCTTCTGTCTCAGTACTTTTTTCACACACATATCATCTACACTACAGAAATTAATATCAAATGTTGTGTAATATACAATGCACATCAATCTGGTAACATGCAGAACTAGCCTATTGACCCATAAGCCTAAAAAGCCTCATCTTGAAGGCTAGGGAAGGGATCAGCATGGACCATATCCACAAGGATATAGGTGACCTTCAATACACTTCACCCGACCCATTTTGGTTTTGTCAAGGGTAGATCTTGCTTATTAAACCTAGTAAACTTTTTTGATACTGACTCCAAAAACCTGGATGAGGGATAACGGTACATATTGTCTATGTTGAGTTTATCCAAGGACCATAACACTATCCTCCATTCAGGTATCATAGAGAAAATCTCCCATTTGGGGATTAACCCATACATTACTAGATGGATAACCAACCAGCTCAACAGCATAAACACACAACTGTCAAAGTTAGAGACTGCACTTCCACCAGTAGACCACTTACCAGTGGAATATTACAAGGATCGATGCTGGGCCCTCAACTGTTTGGAAACTATTTATCTGAAGCCCAGGTAAAGTTAGATGGCCTGTTTGATAATTAAGTGGACACAGTCATATAGCATCCCCAAACTATATTAATGTATTACAGAAGGGACTTACACAGACAAATGATTGGTACCAAACTCAATGACTAAACCTTAAAGCAAAAAATGCTTCATTGTCCCTTTTGGAAATGAATTACCTTTGTTAATTATGATATACAAAGCACACATCTAAGCTCAAACACAGTAATTGTGATATACAAAGCACCCCTATAAGCTCAAACACAGTGTTGTGAGGGTCTCCAAAACATGTTGACAGCAATCTGCACTTCAATCACTATGTGTCCATGGTGGTGAGACACGCATTCTACATTGCACACCTCATAAATAAAGGCCATCACATCCAAGACCAGAAAGATCATAGCTCTGATGTACTCTACTCTTATCAGATCACTAATACAGTACAATGCTCCCTTCTGTCCGTACCTCACTAGACATCGGCAGTAACTGGAGAAAACACAGATGTTTGTGACTGGAAGAATCCAGGGTCTCCAAAACATGACATATATGGAAAGACTGAAAGACTTATCAGTGTACTCCGTATCATGCAAGCTGCTGAGAGGTGACTTATGCCTGGACTACACAGCAGTCTGAGACACAGCCCTAGTGGAAATGCTGGACATCTGCAAATTAAAAATGTGACAAGAATAACTTGCTCTAGGTATCTCAACCTAGCCTGTGACATAAACAGA
>NC_056728.1:328769960-328787460 GCF_019279795.1 Protopterus annectens
CTTGAAGAGTGCTAATGAAGAACTTTGCTTGACATAGATGGGTAGCCTGTTCCAGAGTATGGGAAGTCTCTGGGATAGGAATCTATCCCTCCAGCATGTCCTGTTTATTGTGGTGACAAGGTTTAGGCCCCTAGAGCGTGTAGCTCTGAGGGATTGGGATTTCTTTAGGTGTAGCATGTCCAACAGCTCTGGGTTTGACATAGCTTTATATGTTAGGCAGAGATCACCTCTGAGTAGGCGATATGCTACGGAGTAAAGCTGGAGTTTTTTGAGGCAGTCAGTGTAGGCATTTGTTTGAGTCCAGTAATCCTCTTTGTGAGATACTTCTGTGGCCTTTCCAGCTGCTGCAGATGTCTTGTGAGGTACATTCCAAAAGGGGCATTGTACTCTATAATGGGTCTAATGAGTGGTGAGTAGAGGGTAACGATGACCTCTTTTTTCCCTGGATGAGAACCCTTTTATGATGAGGTTTGCCACGTAGAAGGACTTCCTGACTCCTGTGGTGATGTGACTATCAAAGGAGAGACTACTGTCCACCTGGGTCCCAAGGTCTCTTATCATGCATTCGGTGTTAAGTAGATTGCTGCCTATGTGGTAGTTCATGGGTACAGAGTTTTTACCAAAGGGGATGACACTGCACTTTTTGGCATTGAGCTTGAGACCATGGCTCTGACACCAGGCATCTGTCTAAGGGAGGCCCTTCTGTAGGATGTTCACATCATTTGGGGACTTGACTATGGCTCCTAGTTTGCAGTCATCTGCAAACTTTGTTAGCCACAGGCCTTCTGTGTTAGCCTGTACTTCAGAGAAGTAGATACCAAACAGGAGCGGTCCCAGAACAGAACCCTGTGGTACTCCACTTGACACTGGTTTGAGGTCAGATTTGGAGTCTGCAACTTTTACAGTGTGGGTTCTGTCAGTGAGCCAGTTGGCAACCCATCTTGTGACGTAGGGATTTATGCCTAGTTTATTGAGTTTAGCTATAATTCCAGAATGGGGGATGGTGTTGAAAGCCTTGGCGAGGTCAAGATAGGCTGTGTGAACCACTTTACCCTCATCTACGGTTTTGGTGACTGCCTGAAAAAAGTCGACATCCTCCCCATTATTTCACCTTGTGTGACAGTCACATAATACACATTTCCACTGTGCATTCCCTAATGTACCAGAATGATATGTGACTGGTATTGCTGCACAGTCTTCCATTGACATGCCCTCATCTGCTGTACATTAGGTTGCTTCAACTGTCCTGTTTCCCTGTGTTCATTCCTTCAATTCTTCTGTGTCTCCCTATTCAATACACAGACTTACCCTGAGTGTTTATTTTACATGGCAGTCCATATACCTTTATAGATCATTTACACACCTTCAGTACAGAATGTCAGGAATGGGATTTCACAATACTTTGTGCTGTAGACACACCATCCTCTACTGTGTTTGGACAATATACTTAATCATAACTCTCAACTCTCCAGATTTTCACACAATGTCCAGGTGTGCACTTTATCAAATTTGTGGTTTATTGCCATATCACTGGGATGATCTCAGGACTGATGTGACTCAATGATTACATACATTTGAGTTTCAGACTTCAAATCCTTCAGAACATGTATCTTAACACAAATCCCTGGTTATTCTAGCACATTTTGTATAGTGCAAATATGTCAACTATGTCCCTCTTTCTGGGTCACTGTTCTCCCATTATGTTGGCCTTTGTCCAGATGTCTTGCACTAAGAGACTGAGAGCTATCTGTTAAGCCCTCGTGATCATTGTGGCATTCAGCACAAAACTGCAGACCTTCAATGCTCTGAATTAAATATGAGTGCTATCTGTGTTCGCTTACATGGCTTCCTGGATGGCAACACTGTTGCCAGCCACAAAACCTCACTTATTTACATTTAAATGCGGTGAGAATCATGAAAATGCAATGAATGCTGCTGCTCACCTTGCATCATCAAGCACACATGTAAACTTCATGTAGGCGTTTATTCAATCCCAGGGACTAGCTATTTAAGTGAGAGTAGAAGTCAGTGGCATAGGCGGCATATTTAGCAATGAGATCCATTAGAGGAGGATTATAGTGGAGTTTATTTAGGTTATCAAGTAACTGAAAAAAGCTAACTTCTGCAAAGCTCCTAAACTCAAAAGCTCAGTTGATTAGATGGAGCCTCTTTGGAGGCAGACTGAGCTTGCCTGATGAAGTGTTTGTAAGATGAAAGAGGACTTTTGGTCAGGCCCTGCTTGAAGACGTGCCTAAGGATTGGAACATAAACAGCAGAGACTCCTGTTCTAAAAACAGTGTTCACTGCCCACAGTCAATATCACTAGAAGCCAATAATTGAGGTAATGAATGAGCTTTGTATTAGCCTCTGGTGTGTTGCAACCATAGCAGTATCAGTGCTGAAGACCAAAAGATAGTGGATTCTATTACCACTCCAGTTGGCACGTGATCTAACCAACTTTAATCCCAACACATTTGCATCCACTCTTACTTAAAACTCACCACCTTAGCTATTGATAATTTACCAGGCTACTATCTCAAAACTACCACTGAAGTAACAGCCTATCCTGTAGTTATTTTCACAAACAGATCTATCCAAAAAAACAGTACGCTCCCCCTCCTTCTGGAGGAAATCTTCTATCCTGCCTCTTCAAAAAGAGGGCATTATCACTGAACTCTCCAACTACAATAGCCATTCCTTCACATGTGTAAAATCCTAGAGGACTGCATCCACTTTCAACTATGTAAAAATATCCTTAACAAAAATCTCTTCTCTCCTACCCAGTATAATTTCAGACCAAACCACAACAGTAATGGAGAGCTGCTTTCTGTTTTACCTGCTCCAGTCTGATAAACTGATGTTTTCTATTTTACTTTTTTTTTTGCTCTGTGTGCAAGATAGGCACGTAAATTACCTAGGCTACTCATTTCACATTTTTTTCTTGAGTGCTACCTGGAGGTATGCGTGTCTTTAATATATATTAAAAATCCACCTCTTTTGGCTTTGCTGCCCACAGTTTGGGGTCTGAATGTGTGATAGGATGAGTAACCAGGTAAGGCTGGGGTGCTCTCCGCAGCTTTGAACCAGGCTTCTGTGACTGCACAAATGTCAGCATCTTCTAGGGTTACGAATGCTTGCAATGAGTGCAGTTTCATATTTAGACTCCTAGCTTTTAGCAGCATGACCTTTAATTTGCATTTTGTTGAATTTTTTGTGCTGGTAGTATTGACCTCATGACACTTCCTAAAAAAGGCACTATGGGGGAGGCAAAGACTTTTGCCAGAAGCCCAAGTGAGACAGATGCAGGCCATCTCTAGCAAAGCATTGTGGTCTGTTGATTATATCTTCCCAGGCTGTCAAGTACTGGATCCTCCTGGAATGACACCAGAAATTAAGCCAATTGTGTAAGTCAATCATTTTCTGTTTGTACTGAGGCATCATTCTGGGTAACAGTAGAATGCTGCTTTAGGCTAGGGACATACCTGCTTGGGACACATATTCTGCAAGCTCAATCATGTCTCTCTTCATATAGTCCAGGGAGATACACCTCAAGTCGTTCACACCAACATGGACTATGACAGAGTCATAACAGTACCTGCTGTTGAGAGACTTGGATGCGTGTGTGGTATGGCAAATTCTGGCATCTGACAAACAACTAACTGTGACTTTCTCCTTATCCAGCCTGGTGAGAGGGCACATCTGTGTTTCTCACAATGGAATCTCCTATGTCTAATATGTTGGGTTTATGGTTAGGCCTTAGTGGTTGTGAGACACTAGTGTGGACTATGCATGGTATGTGGTATGGAGGATTGTGGAGTTCTCATGTGTTTTTGCCTCCGAGATCTCCTTTGTTTGGGTTTGTTTTTGTTGAGGACTTCCACATGTGTGTGTGTGTTGTGTATTTGTGGTGGTGTTGAGGTGTAGTGATTGACAACCTTCTCAGTGCCAGATGTACTGGCTTGTGAGGGAAAGAGCATAGACTCTAGCTTCTTTATGTAATTGCATCTCTCACAAATTGTGTTCCTAGGTGGAAGTAGTATATGGTTGTCCGTGTACATGAGGCAGTTGCTAAACTGTCTCAGGATGCCCATATTGACCAGGCTGGCAGGAGAAATCGTAGGAAACTGTCCATCCATATTTGTCAGAATCTGACGGAGAGAGGCCAGGGAGAGCCAAGGGGTAGGTTTAAAGCCCAAGTGCTTAAACTAAAACTAAAAGGCTTAGAATAACACTTAACATTTAAACAGGCTAAAAACAGCAGTAATAAATGCAGAGGAGATGCAATTGAACACTTTAGTACGAACATGTAGCAGAAAAAAACAAGATGAACTAATACAGTTGGAGGAGGAAACACAAATACTGTAAAAGCAGCAAGCAGCTGAATAAAGGTTTTTTTTGTTTTTGTTTTGTTTAAAGTAAAGTGGAAATGGAGAAAGGAAGAACAGAAGATAATTCAAGGTTAAGAAACTAAGGGGTTTGGCCTTCTCAAATGTTCTCTGTATTAGGTAGAATAAGCTAATGACACTAGACTTGGAGGAGTGTCCCAGATCAAATTTACAGTAGGGTGGGCAGCTGCAAAGCCACCAAGTATAAGAACAAGACACCAATAGGGAGTGAGGGTGAGAAACTATGCTACAGCTAGTAGCTACACTATTTTAGGCAGAAAAACACTGCAGAAATGTTTATTACATCAGAAAAACAGCAGTGAGCCACTAAATGAACGTTTTAAACAGATAAAGGAACAAGGAGACTCTACAGAATGTTTTTAATTGCAAACAAATCAGTTATATGATATACTCCTTGGCAGGAAATCAGAACAAACAGATACTTAACAATTAGAGAAAATTTCCAGTTAATCACAGAGTAAAACTAGCTAAAAAAGCTTTACAAACTGTGCGACAGTACCAAACCTGATTTAACAGGCCCTCTAAGGTAGACAATTTTACTACAACCATGCATATTTGTTTACAGCAATAAAATACTGTAAAAAGTATGCAGCAGACAATAAAAAAGGGCTATAAATGGATAGAATAAGCAATAACTAGTAAGATTTGGTACTCACCAACATGGAAGAACATTGCACCCCCCCCCCCCATCACATCCTCACTAGTGAGGCTGGAACACACAGCTGTCTCATTTGAAGTAAATATCAACCCAGGAAATCCAGCTAAACCAATAACAGTTCAGAACTATTCAAAGGCAAATTACAGTTTGTCAGAACTCAAGGCTCCTTCCACCCGGAGACCACAGCTACCTATGCAGAATTATTCACAGAGTCACTATACAAACATATGAACAGTTGCATAGAGGCTGCCATGCCTACCAGAAATAAACCCAAAACAAACACTAAAAACAAACCTCACTGGCAGAATCCTAACCTAAACAGGGTATATAATAAAAGAAGAAATCTTGTGGCCAAAACCAGGAGAAGCAACTCCATTAAAAACAAGTGCTTTGAACAAGATTTGGTTGAAAGGAAGAAGGGCAATTAAGGAGGGACATTCGTGACTATAGCAATGCTAAAGACTTTCTATGGAAAGGTAAGAAACGTGCCCCTCCTACCTCTACAACCAAAAACAACAGGAGGTCTCTTGCTGTCTCTTTTGCTTCCTCTGGCAGTGTAGATACTCAGGACCATATAACCATAGGAAGAAAGGCAGACATGGACAAGGGTACCAACAAACATCGGATGGACAGACAAAAAACTATAACAAAAAAGGACAATAAACAAACTCTTTCTGTTAGTGAGGACTTGATAAATTACATTATTTTGAATTTATCTGGTTGTACTTTATCTAGTGATTTACAATCTGTATTAGAACTGAGACTGAAATGTATCCCTATAGTACTTCCTTGTATGCATATTATTAGGACTGAAATATTTCGTTTAGTCAGGAAAGTACAACTATTGTGTTATTTTTCTGAAACTACAAATGATACAGATCTTTTATATGAAAGTCTAAATGAAAGCTTTTACTCTTGCGTTTCTCATATGGAAAATGAAGAAGTTAGACCAAATTCATATTGTCTGTTGAATACTGAAAACATTTGTTATAAGAGCTGCTGCATTCCATTGTTTAACAATGAGGTAGTTAAACAATTTTCAGCTGCTGTGAATTTTGCTGCGGAAACACTGATGAATAATTGTGTTAAAGATGAAGCAAAGTACAATCTGTCTTTGGAACAATGGCTTTAAATAATGTTAGTAAAGATACGAGTATAGTGATTAAGCCATCAGACAAGGGAAATTCTATAGTAATAATGAATTATAAACCATATGCAGACGTGCTACAAATTGTTAAATGATTCAGCTACATATGAGAGATGTGATATTGACATGTATAATCAAGCGCTTAACTATGAGTTATTACTTGAAAAAGGCTTTCATTTAGGATATTTCAGTAGGAATGATCTGGATAAAAAATTTTCATCACAAGGGTGTTAGTTGGCAACCTTTTACTGTCTTCCTAAGGCACATAAAGGGCTAGGTGAACTTAAAAGTAGACCTATAGTTGCTTCTTGCAAATACTTACGAAATATCGGTTTATCATTACATGAATATTTGTATCCATATGCAGAAAAGACCCCGACTTATATTAGGGATACCTTGTGTATGTTAAGTGGGAGAAAGAAATGTATTGAGTAGTTATTGATGTACAGAGTTTATACACATACATTACATGAATATGGTGTGTTCAAGCATTGCAATATATTTTGGTAGAGTCTCCCGTTTCAAACTTTATTACTGAATTGTTAGAATTTTGTTTGTGTGATAAATTTTTTTGTGTTGAATGATGAATTGTTTCATCAAATACGGAGTACTGCCATGGGGGCTCCCTTTGCCCCATGTATGCAAATTTGATGATGTCTGTTTGAAAGAGTATATTTTCTGTAGTCAGTTTTATCCGGATTATGTTTTGGTTGACTCGTTATATAGATGATTTGATTTTTATTTGCAAAGGGGGTTGTGATAAAGTTTGTGATTTTGTTCAATTTTTACATACTAAAAGATTTGTTTTTAAGTTTGATGGTTTACAAGTGGGTAAGGAGGTTTCCTTCTTAGATTTAATTTTATGTGGCATGGATGATGATACTATTAAGACTACTATTCATAGGAAAAATAAAGGTGGAAATCAGTTCCTTTATGGTAATAGTTGCCACCCCCACACCTATTAAACTCACTACCCTTTGGAGAATTCCTACGTTTGAACAAATTATGTACTGATGACTTGGATTTTGAATTTAAAGCAGACAGTACTGCAAAGATGTTTATACATAGAAATTATGATTCCTCTGTTGTTTATAATTACTTGGACAGGGTGATGCAGGAACGTAGTAGTGGGATACGTTTTAAAGAAAAAATAATTAGTGATGATAAAGAAAGAAGTAATAGGTTAAAGGTTCCACATTTATGCAAGGTTAATAGTAATTGTGAGACTTGTGATTCTAGGAAGAAAATTTATTCCGTCTCCGAGTATAATGTTATGAGTGACGATATTGTGAAAATTATATTTTTCTATTGGCCTATGCTATTTAAGGATAGTTTTTTATTTATTGAGTAATTTACAGGGCAGACTTCTTATTTCTTTTAAAAGAGGCCGGAGTATTTCCGACATAATATGTTTGTAGTAAATTTGGATTTCCAGATATTACATGTATTGAAGGGGCAATTAGTGTGAAAGTTGCCTTCCCATGTGGAAAATGTTTAATTTGTGCACATGTGGTTAATCATTTTGGTCCTGTTAATGGGGTTCCTTTTTGTCCTAACTCTGTTTTCTCTTGTTGTAGTGTGCTGGTTGTATATATCTTGAAGTGCCCCTGTAATAAATATTATGTTGGACAGACTTGGAGAATGTTTAAGGTTAGGTTTCAAGAACATATACAGGGCATTAATAATGATAACTGAGAACCCTTTGGCTGTACATTTTAGAAAATACCATTCTGTAAATCCCTTATTATTAAAAGGTTGTGTTTTAGAACAATTTCATAGTGGTTTAGGTGCTACCTTATGTATTAAGGAAAGGTTGTTACATAAAGAAGCTGTTTTTGTGCTTAAGAAAAACACTTTGTTCCCTCAGGGACCGAATACAGATTTTAATTGGAAATATCAATTAACTGTTTGATATGTTAATTGTTTTACTCTTCTGTGTATATGAGGAATGTTATTTCTTGTCTTGATTTACTCATTGAAGGCTGCTGGCTGAGGCGCTAAAGTGCATTAAGTCTTTTTTGTGGATTTTTTGTGGCTTGCCGTTTTTCCTGCTGTTCCTCTTCTTTGCAGTTTGTGGTTTACTAAAAACAAGTCTCATTGGCAGAATCCTAACTTAAACAGGGTATATAATAAAAGAAGAAAACCTGTGGCCAAAAGCAGGAGAAGCAACTCCATTAAAGACAAGTGCTCTCTTACATACAATTAAACAAAAACCAAGAGATATAATTAAGTCCAATAAGGCCAACTCTGAAGTCAGGACAGCCTCACAGGCCAAGGGCAATAAGAATGCTTTCCTTCAGCTACACTCAGAAGCTTACAGATAACACACAACTGTGTGCTGAACATGTGGTGAACATATGGTGAACGGTACCACCTACACCAATGAGGGTGACATGCCAAATCTACTGCCTAATAAATCAGCTCAAACTTCACCCCCCCAGCTCCACCCCCTCTAACACACCTCCCTCGGCTATTAGCAGGGACCAGGTGCTGGAAGCACTCACTAAAGCCGAGAAAACTACCTCCATGGGTCTCAACATCATCCCTGGTTGCGTCCTAAACAGTAAAAAAAAAAAAAAAAAAAAAAAAATGACCCATCAGGACAACTTGAGGCACTTTTCAACTACAGCCTTGAGACAGGCTACATTCCAAGTAAATGGCGGACTGCAGCAGTAATTTTCCTCCACAAGGATGGACTGTCAAACAACCCAGGGAACTACAGACCCAGTCCAACAAGCCTAATATGCAAAGTCATGAAATGAATTATCATGGAAATGATAAATAAGGACATTGGCAACATACAGACATCCTAATTTGGCTTTAAGTGAAGGTCATGTCTACTTAACAGTGTATAATTTTTGGACAGGGTCACAAAGAAGGGCATTCTATATTGCTCATCTCATAAGTAAGGGCACTGCCTCCAGAAAAAAAGTTATAACTTCCATGTACTCTTCCCTCATCAGCCCAATAATGGAGTAGAAAGCCCCTTTTGGCGTGTACTTTTCAAGCACCTGCAGCAAATGGAAAGACCACAAAGGTTCCTCACAAGGAAAATTCAAGGTCTTCAGCATTTATCCTATGTGGATCATCTGAAATCACCGTCACTTTATTCTGCTTCATACAGACAACTCAGAGGTAATCTCTGCCTTGCATATAAGGCAATCTCTGAACCTGCTTTATTGAAAATGCTGCATATCCGCAAGTCAAATGGTACATGGTTTACTCGCTTTAAAGACCTTAACCTGGTATGTGACATTAACAGGACCTGCTGGAGGGCCAAATTTGTCTCCCAGATGTTATCACAATTTTGGAACAGACTACCTTCATGTCAAACAGAGCACCTCATTGACCCTCTTCAAACACAATCCAGACGATTGGATGGGTAACGGTAAATTCACCCCGAGGTTTTCACCTTTGTCCCTGTTGGACAGGGGCAAAAGTTATGGATCATGGAAATAAAGGTAAAACTTGGCTAAGCTTGTAAGGGCCCAAGGGCCATTAGCCTAGTAACTTGCTATGATCTTATGACAAGTCATTGGATTGTTATCGAAATGTTACAAAATACAAAACTGATTTGGAGAAATAATTCCTTGCATAAAGGCTGGGCTAAGATTTCAGGAAATCTACATATGCCACCAAAGTTTATAGATGCCTTTCACAGATTTAGACAGAAAATTTGAATAATAGAATAAAAATATAGCAAGATACCACTGGTCATTGCAATAATAATGAACAGTTACCTAATAGGTTTATTTGTCTCTCAATTATGAAATTAAACACACACATTGACATATACAGATAGATACTTATATATTTAGAACATATAGAATAAATAGGTACCGTTTGTTGTACACAACTGTACTATGTTTAAAAAAAGTCAATAAAAATTGTTTGGAAATAAATACAATTGTTTTAATATAAATATATCTGCATCTCCTACTGATGTAATGTCAGAACAAGGGAGTTATCTCTCTCATAGAAACAGTTAACACAGCTATCAACCTCTTAGTGCAAGAAATCTGGACAACTCCTAAATTAATGGGAGGAGGCCCAAAAATAGGCACAGATTTGAAATATTGGTCATATAAACTTAAAAGCTTGCTAGAACAACATGATTTGTACTAGCATGCATTTACTGAAGAATTCAAATGACCGAAACTCAAATGTATGTCATTAATTAGTGACTTTTATTATCAGTGATTTGCCAGAATATTACAAATTTTGAGAGGAATGGATAAAAATATGAGGGAAAAATTTGGACATTCTGTGAAAATCTGGACAGTTGAGAGGTATGTGAATTACACTTTATAAATAACAACAATAATTAGACCTACAGACTTATTTTACTTCAGAAAATATATAGTTATTCACATTCATTTATTGTCATTGTCTTAGATTAACAGTACAAATATTTTAAGTCTCCCTGATTATTTCTGAATTTGTTTAGCTCCTGATCGGTTGAGAGCAATTTTTACAAGACCTCCAAGACCAGCTTCTAAACCAACAAATTTCAAAAGGACAGAAGTCAGCTTGCACAATCTGAGGTTTAATCAATTCAAAATCAACATACTCATATAAATTCAATAAAAAGTGATACAAAATATGAAAGCACTTTTGTTCTATGAACATACTCAGAACTTCTTCACACATACTTCTTATTTAAAATGAAACGTTAAAGAAAATGAACACTTTTAAATCACAATACACCACAACCAGTCAGATTTTAATCTATCAAGGGATTTAGTTTAAAAAAAATGCCAGTATTAAACTGTCATTTAATCCAGATTTAGTAAAGGCATTAAATGTATACTGCCATAACAACACTCGCCTGTCCAAAGCAGTTTCCAAATCCCAGCCCCCATTGTCATTTTGCATTTTTTCCAAAACAAAAATCTCAAACTTTTTTTACAAACTTAGCTAAAGCATTTTTTGTCATCCACCTTTCCAATTTCCCTTTTATGGTTGGCAACCCTGTCTTTTAGCTTCCTTGTACTCCTACCTATAAAAAAAGAAGTCACAAATGGAACTCTCCGCATGATAAACAATGCATTTGCCATACAACTGTATTTCCCTTGTGTCCAAACTGACTTGCTCATGTAAAGGTTATTCACATATGGATTGCACGCAATGTATTTGTACTGTCTGCAATGAAAGCATGAAGTGACTTCTTAGCTGAGCTCTTACTTTTTTCTCTAAAGTTTGCCCTCTTTCCAAAATGGTTTTAATATTTTGGACTCTTTTGTCCCCAAGATTGGGCTTCTCACTTACTACTCCTGATAATGCTTCTTGGAGCATACAATACTTACCATCTCTGATAATGCATCTTGAACACTCAGTATATTCCAGTGCTTGCTTAGAACCCTTTACGCATCACGTCTGTCAGTTGTGCACAACTGGAACGCTTAGATTCTCCTTTTTGCATACTGCACCTGTTATTAGCCCTATGGAAGTTACTGGTGCAAATACTTCTCTTCAACCCTGTTAACACTGCGATAAAGACATTTTGGATAATATTCTCCAGATAACTGGATGTTAATGAAAATTAAGTATGTTTGAAGTTGATCTGGGTATGTTCCTAGAATGAAAGCACTTACATTTTTTATTACTTTTTATTGGTTTTTGGAGTGTATGTTAAGTTTGACTTGGTTAAGATGGCAATTATGAAAGCTGACATCTGGCATTTTTTTAGAAGATTATAATTTCTACTTATGACTTCCCAGATCAATATATCCTCAGCTTGTCTGCATTAAAGAATAAAGAAAATTCCTCAGATGAATGTTCCCTGGACTACATACATCTGGTTATGACCAGATATAATCTTGCCTCCATTTTTGCAGTGTGGCTCAAAAAAATATCCCCCTACTCAGTACAATAATACATTCCATTGCACTTCTTAGGCATAAATACAGACAAGGAATGGACATTATAGAAGGTGTTAACAAATGTAATAATCTGTGTTATTTTTTATGATGTAACAAACAATAGGAGAGTTACTTTTACACCTTCATCAGAAATATCCATAAGTTCCTCTCTGCTTATATCCTAACTGAACTATCGTACAGTTCCTGATGATTTGTAAACTAATTATCATATTCTTTATACCTTCATTTCTCACAGATTATATTTTCTTTAAATGTAATTAAAAAGAGCTCCAGTAATTCTGAAATTGTCATACTCCACATATAAAAAAAAGTTTATTTCCCATGACAAATGGTGTTTTGTAAGTATGCATTGTTGTCCATACATTTTACTTTTGCGTGCATTTTACTTGCGGTTTCTGTTCAGCACCACTTTCATCACTCAATTTACAGACCCAACTGCCGTGTGCTGAAATGTTTGGTTTGTCGTGTATCATTTAATTGTAAATTAGTGGTACATAGCATACCTTTGTTTGGTTTGTCGTGTATCATTTAATTCTAAATTAGTGGTACATAGCATACCTTTTCTGTGATTCCCTCATACTGTTGTGGCTATGATACAAAGCTATTGAAACAACACGATCAATTACAATCTTATCCACAAACAAACAATCAGTAGTGACCGGTGACAGCTCAGTTATATTGTAGTACAGTCAAATGTTCAACTGAAGTATATCAAAAACAACATTTTACTAAATACTAGTGTATTATTTCAGTACTATTGTCTATCAATACATTGACTATGACAAGTAGAATTACAGACTTATTTCCACGGTACTGGAAAGAGGTAATGAAGTTACGATTTTACTTCCAGTGGAACAACAAAATCTCTGCACAGTGAGCTAACTTAACCACTGAGAAACCCATACACAATTCATTCTAAACTGCCCAAAAAATGTCTACGTTATGAAAAGAAAATTATCCAAAATTGCTGTACTCATCATAAAAAGCAAGTGGAAAGCATGCTGTATTAAAAATCTCTCTTAAAACAGATACTGCAGCAAAAACAAAAGGAAGCATGCCTACATAACAGTTTAAAAGGAAGCATTAAATCTCGTATTTTTGCATGTAACGCATCCTTCCTCCAAATTCATTATATACTCTGACATAGAAAATGGCTCTCTGAATCCAGTCAAAATAAGAGTATGGCTTTATAATTTTTTTTTTCATCTCTCGGAAACAGTGTCAAGTCCGATTATTAAAGCGGACATACGTTAACACGTTTGAATTCTGTTGAACATTCTTTAACAATGTCTCTTGCTGTCTTAATAACGGACAGTGCAACTGACTGCAAAATCATGTTTTTATTTTCCAACTCGGCAATCGGAGTTCACATCATAAACCTTATTCTACTGTTTTCACAGTGCTTTCAGTCAAACACAAGTTGTATTCTACAGTTGAAACCTGCCCTCTCTGAATGGTAGTCCCTCTTGACTACCAAAGGAATAGGTTGAACTAGTTTGTTTTCATAATGCATGGGATAATACATCCAAGATGCAAAAATACCAATGAAGCACATATGTAAAGGTAACGGTATAAATGGCCGCAAAAAGTACTTATCAGAAAATAAGCCATAAATCTGTTACAAACTATCATAATGTAAGTGGAAAACATGCTGCATTAAAAGGGTTCCTATCACGTAGTCGAACTTTTACAAGTTCAAACATCTTAAGGGTACTATTTTAGAAAAAAATTAATACATATAATGGTCAACATTCATTGTTCTACGTACTTATGTCAATTTTGTGTATACTTCTATGTAACCTTGTGGAGCTTTCCTCCCCAGGCCTCCACTGAAAATTGACTCTTTTTAGGCCCAGTAGACTTTCCCGGTTAACAAATGCAATAATTAAATAAATAAATATATATATATGGTCGAGACCATAAGTTCATGAGGTTTGAGACCATAAGTACGAATTTGTAAAAGTGTGAGCGTTTCTATGGAAATCTCCATAAGTGGAAGTTTCCATTTTGTTCAATGGGGTGCGATCTCGGAGTTGGTATATTTAAGTAGCAGGGGGGCTTGCCCCCTGCTTAAATCAGTTTATTTTGTTTTCCATTTTTTTTAATCCATAGTTGAAGTTTTGTAACTTCGAACACAATAGTTAGAACATTACGTGTTCGAAGTTATAAGACTTTGACTATGTGATACAGACTCGCACTAAAACTCTACTACAAAAGAAATGCTGCAGTTACAAACAAAAAGGTAATTGCACTCCAGAGAACACTAAGAACCGATTCTGCAATGACAGCCTAGTTCTCAAGTTTACGACAGTTGCTCATAAATGCTGGGTAAGACTTCACAGAGTGTTTACAATCTCAAACCCTCAAAGTTCAAGTAATGAAAAGGAGACAAACATCAGAGGGCCTCCAATCACTTCACTCACACTACCCTTCAGATTACAAACAGATCAACAGACACAACACAAACCTACTATCTTAGCATAAAACCAATCACCACAAATCATAATTGGGAAATGAAAAGTGCAAGGATTTTGGACAAATCATACTTTAATTGGGAAATGAAAAGTGCAAGGATTTTGGACTTTTCATTTACAGATACCTTCCTATCACAGTGGGAATAGTGTGAATCAGAAAAATCATGATAACCCTCTGTCACAGTATAAACCTACCCATTCCTTACCATTTACAGCATAAGCTATGCAAAATTACTGACTGGGTAGTGTGAGAAAGGCATTGCACTACACAGACAGAAATTTGACAAGGGATCTCATGTCACCTACCCATGTTATTACTGCCACATATAGTAGTCAGCCTTCAACAGAAAATAAGAAGCATGCTGTTCAACATTGATGTTTCACAGTACAAGTAATTTGCATACTTTATGCATAAATGGTCCACCTATACACTCACAATCCATCGCCAGTGGCAGAATTACCACAATAAAAGAAAACACTACTTTTGAATTCCAAACTACATTCGTATAATAAAGTATAAATATATAACCTTTGCAATTCAAAATGAATTTTTGATACAGAGGTTTAAATTTTCCCAAAGGCTTCAACACAGCTTACTATACATACCAAAATTTGATCAGGGCTCACACCTAATTAGTCCTAAAAGAACAATGTGGCTGAACTTGCAATGATTCCCATACCGATGGTTGCCAAAGATAAATTTCAATACTTTATTTCTCAGTTTGAAATTCTTTGTCATAACAAGAAGTCCCTCCAGTATATCTACATTAATACATCAATAATTAAAGTGATAATGAATACCAGGAAGTTAAACCCACTTTGTCTTTTAATTCAGTGCAAGTGCATGGTAGGGAGCAGATTTTGGGAACTTCATATCTATTTACCTACAGCTTTGTAGCACTCACTCTTTATATATACACACACACACACACACACACACACACACACACACACACACACACACACACACACACACACACACACACACACAGTTGCATAACCCAAATACATCGTATGAAAGGCATCAAACAGCATCTTAGGACGCTGTGGTATATTTTTCACACTCTCATGTACCTTGCCTTACTTTTGAGGTTTCAGCCCTGCATGATCTCTGCCTCCCACAGCAAAGGGAAATGTATGCTTTGTTACTACCAAAAGAAACTTTCAATTTAAAAAGATAATTAAATGCAAAGCTGAAAGAAATTGTTAAGTACTGAATATTATGGCATCTTCAAAGCCTAACCTTGCCACTATTCTAAAAAGTATGTCTTAAAAGAATGTTTAGTTGTTAAAATACGGTGTAATACAAGTAAATATACAAAGACAAATGTACTAAAGGAAAAAAAAAAGCTAAATGTCATAGGTTTATGGGTTCATAGAAGGTTACTAGGCTAACGGCCCTACAGCCCTTACAAACCTAGCTATATTTATCCAGACTTGCCCCAACTGTCAGTGGCTAGGGGAGTGAAGTTCGCAGAGGTAAGGGTCTATGGTAGTTGATAATGACTTCCTCTGTCCAGGAGACATGGGCTCCACCCCAGGAGTGAATTTGTGGTCACCCATCCATTGATCTAGGTTGCGTTTGAAAAGGGCCAGGAAGGGGCTCCGTTTCATGTGAATTGGAAGCTTGTTCCAGAGAAGTGGCAGTCTCTAGGTGATATATCCATCTCTCCAGCAATACCTGGTCATGTCAGAGGCTAGGATGAGATTACCAGAGCGAGTGACCCTTGTGCAATTTCATTTACGAATAGTGTAGCATTTTCATCAGGGCCCTGTAAGCCATGAACAGGTCACCCCTTAGCAACCTGTAAGAGACAATACAGTGATGGAGTTTTAGTCTTTCAGTCATTGTTTTCTTCGGAAGCGCTCCCCCTCAAAAAAAAAAAAAAAAACAAAGCTGGAGACTAAAAGCTGTTGAAATTATCACAATAAAGTTAGTATAATCAAAAGTGATCACAAGATGACTATCCAAAGCAATTCAATGGCAAGTGTTTTTAACTGACGAATCTCACATAACATTATTCTTGTTTTCATACATCCTGGAGTGGATAAGGCATTATGCTAACCTCAGGTTGCTGAGCATTCCAAGCATGTCATCAGAATAGGACTGGAAGTTTAGTTCAGAATCAGTAGATTTAATCTTACCTGCAAACTGAATTCTAGCTGTGGATGCCCTGTTGCACACTTATGGTTTAATGTTGGTACACACATTAATGCAGGTGATGCTTATTGCTTTACTATCAGCTAAAAGTGCTTTACAAAGCGTACCTTACTGGAACTTCAGCTGTGGCTAAAGAGACTCCTAAATGGTCTCCCATGGATTAATTTACCCATTATGTGTTGTTTTAATTAATTACAGCTAGTTAAGGTTACTAAAGCTACCTAATTTTGGAACATAAAAACTTATGCTGGTAATTCAAAACAATTCTGGTCATCAATAAGAAGTTAAAAAAAAACAAACAAACAAAAATCCCACAAACAACTACAGACTTCTTGTCATCAGATATGATTTGTGCTATCCAAAATAATTACTTCCACTCTCAACATAAGGGAATTTCCAATAATTTCTTCACAAGCTAAAGTCAATCCCTCATCCCAGTCATATGGCCTTCTAACCTTTCTATTTTAAAAGACTAACCCCTAAAAATTTTGAAAAATATTTAATTCACTTAATTATACTTTCAATCCCCACTTCCACTACTTGCAACCCAATATGGTCAACAATGTGTCAGCCTTTCTATAAAGACCTTTGCTACATATTTTAGTCTAACTACTAGAATACTACCCAGTATTAAACATATTTTGATCATATTACTTTCTAAGGTCTCAAAGCATACTTCTCAACTGTCCATAATTTCTGAGAATGTCCAAATTTTTTTGCCTTATGTTTTTGGTCTGTTCCTCATAACATTTGTGGTTTTCTGGCAAATCAC
>NC_056728.1:328794960-328837460 GCF_019279795.1 Protopterus annectens
ACATCCTGTACAGGGGTAAATCAGGCCTGAAAATAGCAAGGTTCCTCCATAATGGTGACAGTTGAGAAGTCTGCTCCAAAAGCATACTTAAACAGTTGACATCTAAATAAAAAGACAAGTCAAGCAATTTCCTTCTTTCATCCCTAATAAATGCAGGCCAGCAGTACTAATAACAAATAACAACAACAATTAGTATACCTGCTCCAACCACCAGCAGCTTAGAACTACAGCTGTTGAAACAGTGCAACAAGGACTTGGATCTGATGTTGGAGTTAAGGAAAGCCACAGAACAGCCAAGTTTTAACAGTCCCAACCAAACACAGACGAAATCTGGCTCGTTACTCATCAGCATTGCAACTGTGTCACCTTTCTTTAAAACTTCATGCTTCAAGAAAACCCGAGCTATTTTATTGCTTCTTATGTCCACATCACGGTAGGTATATACATCTCCCTCAAAGATTATGAATGGTTTGTTTGGCTGTACCCGGGCCTGATACAAGAACTTATCAAGCAATGTGAAAACTCCGCCAAATCTTTTGAAACATTCCATTCTTAATCCAATCTTTATAAGTTTCAACCCAAGCCGTAGGTCTGTCCATAAATAAGGCTTCAGATGCCGCTGTGCTACAATAAGTGCAATTAATCCCGCGAAAAGGACAACCAGCCAGGCTATCATCATCTTGGCTGAGCACGAGTGAAGGCACACTCAAAATAACTGTATAAACCAGCGTTCTGTCTGAAACTAATATGCAGTCATTCCTGTAGCATTCGCTACATCGGTCAGTACCCGAAAAACAAGTGGAAAGTTGCCACTTTCACTTACCAACAGTTTTGCAGACCAGCTTGCACTGAACAAGAACAAGGAACCGTATTGATGCACTTGCAGCCCGGTTCCCTATGGCAAGAAATCTTTGCGCACAACCAGGACGTGTTGCAGTTCTGTACCTACTGTCTTGCTTTGCTAGTCAGGCGCCGGTGTTGATATCCCATTCCACAAACAGCAGTGAACAGCACGATTCACAACTTTAGATACTAACGGCAGAATGCAACTTCATATGAAAAGGAAAATCAAAATGTTTTCAAGTCTCCAATTATGCTGTCGATTGCAATTGTTAAATGTATTACTTTATCAAACTACTTCACAAACTCCTCTGACTAGCCCAGTATTTACAACTTCAGTGCTTACAACATTCGTGTAGTGCCCGACGCTGAACACGCCCACCAAGGCAGGCGCGCGCATGGCGCTTATTAGTAAACGACCATTCAACAAACGGGAGCCAAATGAGAAGGTAAAGGCTGGACTCGAGGCAGCTGAAGTTGAAATATTTGTAGAAATGCACGCCCTTGGAAAACAGTAGATCCACTGTTTGTGACTGCATTTTTAATTTGCACGTCTATCTTCTGTTCTAAGATCAGAGTCTGCACTTCAGATTTCACTTCATAATGGTGCAGAGGAAAAGCCGAAAGAAGAAGAATGGTGCATAGGACATTCAAAAGCCTACCACAATTAATGCGAGTGTTGTTTATCAATAGGACTATAACTCTCCATTATAATGTATGAAGTCTTTCTGAGGCAATGCGACTTTCAGCGTCTGTAATGCATATATTCTTTTTCGTCCTCAGTCTTATAAAATTATTCATCGTTTATGTCCTACTAAGAGAAGTTGTGATTGATAGTAGATGGAAGCTGCACCATTTTCATTAAAAGCATAATGTAAAGTTATAGTTAGTTCAAAATATACATGTATAGTTACTGTGTTGACTTTTTGGTGCAAAAAGGACAGGATCAAAATTCAGTGGAAAAGTTGTATTTTTTAAATATTTGAAGACAAGGGTGTAGCCAGACATACCATTTGTACTGTAAAGTGTACATTTTTGTTTGAATCACTCAGAAACGTAGATTTTTCAGGCTTTAACTGCCTAAACTAGTGCTTCCAACAACAGATGCATAACTCACTTTCAAAGGGATTGCTAATCTAAGATCAATAGCTTTAATAGTGTTAAAGAGAACCGCTGAAAATGATTGTGTGCATTTGCCATTGCTGGTAACATTTTTAATTGCAATTGTGAGCCTGACTCACAAAACTTACAAAATAATTTTCACAGAGTTTTAGTTTGCTCTGCTTTGACTTTTCTGGCTTCATGCTACTGATCTGCCCAATGTTTAATTCCGGTGTTGCTTGTTGCCCTAAAGCCGAAGTTTATCTCTTAAGATCATTTAATTAGCTCCAGAATGATTTACGTAGGTCAAAATCAGAAGCATCTAACGCTTTCTCTGGAAGTGCCTGCTAATTATTCTTAATGATATAGCTAAAAATGCTAAGGTAGAAATGATGTTTGAAAATATTCCAAAAATAACTTCTTCAGTCTTGTGTCTTGGACGTAGACCTTTAGCAGGTGATTCACACTCCATAAAAACATGAACACTTCAGGCAATCATGCTAGTTTGAACCGGCTCCAAAAAGACCTGCACGAGAAGAAAAACTTACGCTTTAAAACATTTCTACCATCTAGTGGCAGCTTTCAATAAGTTAAGCATTACAATCGTATTGCAACATGGCTGCCTATAAAATATTATCTAAGTCCTCCATACAAAATCCCTTTCTGTTACTTTATTACTGAGCATTTTGGTTTATGATTGCCTATCTTTTGAACACATCGCATTCTATGTAGTTCAGAGTAATGGTGCTTGTGGAAGAGAGGTGAAGAAGAGAGTACAGGCAGGATGGAGTGGGTGGAGAAGAGTGTCAGGAGTGATTTGCGACAGACAAGTACCATTAAGAGTGAAAGGGAAGGTCTACAAGAGGGTAGTGAGGACAGCTATGTTATATGGCTTGGAGACAGTGGCATTGACATAACTCTGGATTAAGCATGAGCTTTCACAGTTCCATAGCCTAACCTTTTATTTTTCTTCACTATTCCTTCAACATCTCTACAGCTTACTTTAGGCCCTTATGATAAAACATGAAATGGCATGGTTGCTTCATGACAAATTCCATTTCCTTTCATAAGGTTTAGAAATTACATAGCAGTAAAATAAGATCCATTATCTGAACTTACCAGCTCTGGAATGCCATATGTACTAAAATCTTTTCTTAGCTTTTTAATGGTTGCTTGAGAGGTTGAATAACTTATGGCATGCCCGTCCACTCACTCTGAATGAGTATCTATTACCACCAAAAGAAGAAGACAGCAATTTCCAAGGAAAGGGCCAGAATTATCTGCATGCAGTGTAGGCCATATCTTTTCAGTCCATTTCCATAGGTATAATGGTGCGTCAGGCAGAACTTTTCATAACTTTATTTTCTCTTTCAGTCTCAATCCATGCCAGACCACTGTAAATATTATGTGCCAAAACTTTTTATTCTGGGTATTCCAAGTTGAGCTTGATACCTTAAGCCACTTTTGTAGTATCGGATAACAGTCATATGGCAGGGTTATAACTCTAGACCTTCACAATATATACCCTTTTGGCACAAGCACTCGGGTCACTCCAAGGCAAGTACAAATATGACTCAGTCATTGCCCATGCTGGTGTGAATGACCTGAGACGTACCTCCCTGGACTACATGAAAAGAGACATAGAGGAGCTCTCTGAGCATGTAGCCCAGGCCGGTATGACCCTGACCTTGAGTAGCATCTTACCCTCACCAAGAATGATGCCACAATATGAAGACAAGATGATCAATTTCAACAATTGGCTTGTACTGGTGTCATTCAAAGGGGATCCAATGCCTGTCAGCTTCGGATGATATGCTCGACAAGCCACGATGCTTCGCTAGGGACGGCTTGCACCTATCACCCCTGGGCTTTCGGATATTGGCAAAGGCTCTTGCTACCCCCATAGTGCCTTTTTTAGGCAAGGCTCAAAAGACAAACCCACCTCCATAGGTATCACAAGGGATAAGAAACTAAGAGTAATGCTACTCAACGCCAGAAGTCTAAACCTCAAGATGCATGCACCCGAAACTCTCCTTAGCATGGAGAACATCGATATCTGTGCAGTAACAGAAACCCGATTCTGGGCTCCCGAGAGCACCCCAGCACTGCCAGGTTATACCTCATACCATGCTTTTCGGCCCGAAAACTTGGACCGAACCACAAAAGGAGGGGGAGTATCGATATTCATCAAAGATACCCACAACTCCAGGTTGGTGGCAAAGCACGAAGCATCAGAGACTATCCATGTGCAACTAACAGTGGGTAAAACTGCCTTCCAGTTTATAGCCTGCTACAGACCACCCTCCCAAACCCAGGAACCCCACTCGGCCTTCCTGAGAACACTGGAAAATATGAAGGTCTCTCCAAACACCATTATATTGGGCGACTTCAACTACCCAAACATAGACTGGGAGCATTACTCTAGCTCCAACACCCTAGCCCAAAGGTTCCTAGAATTTATAAACTCAAATGCTATGGAACAACTTGTTACTTCTCCCACAAGAGGGGAAAACATACTGGACCTGATCATCACCAACATGGGGACTCTATGCTCCAGACCAGAAGTGTATCCCTCACTGGTAAGATCAGACCATAAACTAATCTCACTGGATATTCACATCACGACCCCACCCCCTGCCCAGAAAACCACAGTGAAAAACTTCTCTAAAGCAAATTTCACACTCCTCAAAACCGAGGTTGAATCCTTCAGAGCCCCCGGGCCTGTGGAAAATACGGCCCAGACTGCAGAATCTTTATAAACGCATTCTATGAACACCTTCAGGAATGCATGGATCATGCGATCCCAAATAAAACCAAGACCCAGTCCTCCAAAGGCAGGCGTCCTGTCTGGTGGTCCCCAGCCATAAACAAACTATACAATAGAAGGAGGAAGCTACTAAATGATGGAGCAAAATCCCAAAAAGGGAAGGCATCACTGATCACTATTGGCAAAAAACTATGGGCACTCATAAAATTGTCTAAGGCCAGCTTCGAGAGAAAAATTGCACAGGACACTAAGGATAATCACAAGGCTTTCTTTAGTTATGTTAGGAACCTGGGTGGTAATTCCCAGATATGCTCAGAATTAGTCCAAAATGACAAAAAATACACCGAACCCACAGACATTGCCAACATCCTAGCTGACAGGTTCAGCACAAACTTCTTCCCCCCCTCCCCACCAAAAGGGCAAATATCTATCCCAGCAGAGTGCTGCCCCCCTGACATCTCAGATGCTCAGGTAAGAGCTGCTCTCTCGAAAGCAAAAAACACAGCATCAATGGGACCAGACAGTGTCCCGGGCTGCGTCCTACATGAACTCCAAGAAGAGCTAAACCCAAACATAAAACTACTGTTCAATCTCAGCCTTACTACAGGATATGTGCCCAAAGAGTGGCGTACAGCAACAGTGGTCCCTCTCTATAAAGGTGGTGCCTCAGCGTATCCTAGAAAGTATCGCCCCATAAGCCTGACTAGCTTGGTCTGCAAAGCTATGGAAAGGATCATCATGGACCTCATAAATAAAGATATTGGGGACCTACAGACACTGGATCCTACCCAGTTCGGCTTTGTTAAAGGCAGATCCTGCCTCTTAAACTTGGTTGATTTCTTTGAAACAGTCACCAAGGCCATTGACGAGGGGAAGGTGGTCCACACAGCCTACCTGGACCTCGCAAAAGCCTTCGATACAATTCCCCACTTGGGCATTATAGATAAGCTCACCAGCTTAAATATAAACCCCTATGTCACTAGATGGATTGCAAACTGGCTCAAGGACAGAACCCACATGGTTAGAATTGCTGGAGCCATGTCAGACTCCAAACCAGTTACAAGTGGTGTCCCACAAGGCTCAGTCCTGGGACCTCTCTTGTTCGGTATATATTTCTCGGAGGTATAGGCCAACACGGAAGACTGTGGCTGACCAAGTTCGCAGATGACTGCAAACTGGGCGCCATAATCGACTCTCCAGCTGACACAAGCATTCTCCAAAAGGGCCTCATAGAAACAGACAACTGGTGCCAGAGCCATGGCCTCAAGCTAAATGCCAAAAAGTGTATAGTCATCCCCTTTGGCAAAAACAAAGTGCCCACAAATTACCACATAGGTGGTAATCCATTAAGTACAGAAGAAGTAATTAGGGACCTGGGGACCCAAGTTGATAGCAATCTCTCATTTGACAACCACTTGGCCAAAGTGGTTAGAAAAAACATTTTATATAGCCCACCTAATCATGAAAGGATTCACATCTAGATCAGGGGAGGTCATCGTGCCTCTTTGCTCATTCCTCATCAGGCCCATAATTGAGTACAATGCCCCTTTTGGGATGTACCTTACCAGACATCTGCAGCAACTGGAAAGACCCCAAAAGTACCTCACCAAGAGGATCAAAGGGCTCAAACAGATGCCATATGCTGCCCGGTTAAAGAAACTCCATCTCTACTCAGTGGCATACCGCCTGTTCAGAGGTGATCTGTGCCTGATGTATAAAGCCATGCCCAACCCGTAATTAATGGACATGCTGCACCTCAGAAAATCCAAATCCCATCTAGCTACGCGCTCGAGAGACTTGAACCTCAGCATTGAAATAAATAGGACATGTTGGAGGGACAGATTCATAACCCAAAGGATCCCTTCACTCTGGAATAAAATCCCAGTCCAGGTTAGGCAGAGTCCCTCATTGACTCTCTTCAAGAGGAATCTTGATGAGTGAATGGGAGATCATAGGTTTACCCCGGGTATCACTTCTGTGTCACTGTTAGACAGAGGCACAGTATACTAACCTCAAAAAAGGGCATAGCAAAATAAATTTAAAATGGATGGCGAAAGCCAAACACATTCTGGCTAGACTTATAAATGCCCTAGGGCAGATAGCCTAGTATGAACCTATGAACCTATATGTAAACTTTGACTTACTTAATACAGGCAAACCTTTTACTACAAGCTGATGAAATTGCATCAAAATTATTTTCTAGCAGGGTAGTGTGTGTTTAGTTTGTTGGGTGCGCATTGGTGCAATTTCTGTAATATCTGACTTCAATGCTAGATTGGTGGCATTCACTTCTGTTTGCCTTTTGGAGTAGGTAGTCCTAGTCCTCTGAATGTATCAGCATTAACACACCACTTTCCTGGTCTGAATTTACTCTGTCATATATGCTGTCAGTATCACAATGGTTAGTGGTGGTCTTGGTGCATCTATTTATGGAGCAGGGTTTGCATTCATTAAGTAATCAGGGGCTTGTGATCTGTGTATATGGTACAAATATAGTCAGTTATACAAGTCCATCTGTCTGTCCATCCATCCATTCGTAAACCCTTTTTGCCATTTTTGCACATGGGGGGGTCGGTGTGTCACTTCAACAGGGACAATCATCTAGAGACAATGTTTGTTCCACCAGGCATACAAATATTTAAGAAATATTGGATTATGTTTACGTTGTACAATAAATCCTTTCTTGTCTAGTTGTGAATTTTTTTTTTCACAGCAGTCATCAGTGCACAACACAAAGCAAATATCTTCCCCATTCAGGCTGTCTAGGTGAAAGCAAAACTCTTGTGCTATAAGGCTCTAAAACAATAGCAACTTTTAAAATGTTATCCCTTTGTTTATCCCATGTTCATAGTATAATTATTGCATAATAAATGATGCAAAAGAGTTTAGCAAGTTGACATTTTTGTTAGACTTAATAAGTAAGGCCAAATATGCTCATAACTCATTAATATTTGTTGGAGATGGAGCCTGTATGATGGGTTTACTTCATTTTTACAGGTTGCAAACCACTTCTAAACACAAAATGTCCCAAAGTTTCATATTTCTATTTTTCGGGGGGGGGGGGGTATATATATATATATATATATATATATATATATATATATATATATTTTTTTTTAACTGCAGACGAATACTTCATTTAAGTTTTGCAGAAGTTCCTCCTGTGTGACCCATCAAGATATACTATAAGATCTGGCACTCCTTGTAACAAACTTTCTGTATTAAACTGAATTGAAATATAGCAGATACAGACAGTTCTCCAAAAAAGAAAATGGTTTTACAGAAACGGCCTGTCACTTATCTAGTCAAGATAAAATAGACAAGCCTTTGTGGGTTCTGTTCAGGCAATTTTATTATGTACAAACACATCAGGAGGCTTAATGACTTTAACTTAGGTAAGCAAACTGTGAAGATTGGAGGAAGATGGGTGAAGGCTGCCAGCCTAGTCAAATAGAATTTGATACATAATTCTATCAATTGTATAAATAAATGTAAAATACAGGCTTGTGTTTTTAAATGAAAGAAAACCCTGTAAAATTTGAACTTCAAGATTGTTGCAACATTGCCATCTGCTGTAAGGAAAACCAAGCCAAGCATTTCAAATGTGTCTTTTGAAGCTGAAAAGATCTTATGCATCTGTTTGATGTTTACAAGTCGGCTCCAGTGGGTCTGGATGAAGGTTTCATGCCCGTTGTTTTAAGGTTAAAGTTAAGGGCCTGAATTTACATGTGGAAGGTGCTTTATTGCTCTGGTTTCTGCTAGAGTGTATATGTGAAATGCCTTGTATTGTTGTATTTTCTTGAGCAGGTATTAGCTTGCTAAATAATGCAGTTTATGACCTGGGAACTCCAAACCTAAGTGGCAAAATGATGTAATTTGGGAAGGCCTCAGCAGAGCTGTTGGTTAGTGTTTAAAAACTATTGTTCAGTGAGAGACAAAAAACATTTTGATCCTGGACATCTAACCCAGCACTGCTTATGCGTTATGTATGTAAGTAGGATTATAGCACTGTGTTTTCTCTTAAGATTAGCAAAATATTATAAAGTTAAATTAAGTGTTTTTCTTTGACATCAGACCTGTCCTACTGTATTATTTTAAGTTTCTGTGTGATCTCTGAACTCTTAGATATCTCTGTGGTGTAGTAATATTGTCTTGTGTTTTAATTATTTATTATTAAATATTTTAAAAACCTTTACCTGTGGCTGATTTGTATAGAGAAGTAGGCTTTGGAGTACATTGCATATTTATAGAGTTCATTGTAATAGGCCACTCTAAAATAAGCCTTAGACGGAATAGTCACATTACCAATTGGATAATAATATTGCACAGTAATAATTGGACACCCTTTTAAAGGCCTTTTAGTAGCTGATAATATTAGCTGGGTGGTGGCAGGAATTACTACCGTATGGTCTGGGTAATAGGGGCACAGCTGGTGAACCTGTGCCAGCCTTTTCCCTGGAGGGTCTGTGTGGTTGTATAACCTCTTCTCAAAGTGTGTGTGTGTTGTGTCAGCTACTTGGGCAGGGACACGAAGCACTGGTTGGACAGAAAGAGTACTGGTGGTTTTAGCTTGCCCAGCTAGGCTGAGACCTGGACCCTATAGCTGTTCCAGTGGGGAGTCTTACTGAGGACCTGGTGAGCAAGGGAGCAGACTGACTGACTGTGATCTCTGTGTGCACTTAAGGGAAATTGTACTTTACTGTGTGTATTAGTTATCCTTTCCTCTTCTAGGAGATGACTGCCCTGGTGTTAGTGATGAGGATTGAGGCTCCTTGATTGCTGGGCCAAGGCACGGGCATCACATATTGGTGGCAGTGGTTGGGATATCCTATCATGTATTGGTTTGCTGTGATGGGATCCACATCACATATTGATTAGTTGGCAAACACTAATTGGCTTGTAGTGGTGTGGGTAGAGCGAATTCCTGTAGCTTATGTACAGTGATCTCTAAAAGTGTTTTATACTTAAAACAGCCATGCAGTGTATACTCAGAGTTCAGATCACAATTGTTTTATTTCTTTTGTTAGCTTAGTGTTAGGGTGAGCAGGCAGCATGTCAGCAGAGGAGCATGGAAAGCTGACAAGGAGCCATCTGGCAGAGATGTGCCAGGCTAGGGGACTGGTGCATGGAAACCTGACTAAGGCAGACCAGATTGCAGCCTTGGTTACAGCTGCATCAGAAAACAGCAGTCTGGAGGACAATCAGACTGACAGTGGAGATACAATATCCTCGGAGAATGGACAGCTCTGCCTTTCTGCAGTGGACTTAAAAATCCAGCTGGAGCTAAAGAGACTTGAGTTGGAAGACGGGCGTATGGAAATAGAAGCAGCTGAGAAAATGAGGAGTCTACAAGCTGAGGAAAATGAATGGCAGAGGAGGCATGAGAGGGAAATGCTGACTCTTCGCCAGAGTCATGGAGGTAATGGGGAAGGGAGTAACCAGACCCCAGAAGCACAAAAGGTCAGTAAATTGCTTCCACAGTTTAAAGAGGGGGATAATTTTGATAGCTTCATTCATATGTTTGAGTGGGTATGTAAACAGTATGAAGTTGACCAAGGGCTCTGGGTACGGTTCCTGACCCCCATACTCCATGGTAAAGTTGTAACTTCTTTAGCAAAAATGCATGACACTGACTGTTTTGATTATACTGCTGTAAAAAGGCACTTGTTGGAATGTTTTAAGCTAATACCTGAAATGTATAGGAAAAAGTTTTGTGAACATACACGCAAGGCAGATGAAAATGTATGTGAATATGTTGCTGAACTGAGCACTTATTTTCATAGCTGTGTGAGTGGATGTCAGGTCACCACATTTGAAGGGCTGGCAGACCTTGTGTTAAGGGAACAAGCCCTTAGCACTTTGCCTGAGGACATGAGGATCTAGTTAGCTGATAGTGTGCCACTTCAGAGGAGTTAGGGAAGAAGGGAGACCTATACCTATCAAGCAGGGCAGCCCTGCACAGGAAATGGACCCCCAGTACTGCTCATAGGACTAAAGGAATCTATGGTGGGCACCACAGTGTGCCCCAACAGAATTCGCCAGTAGCAGGGGAAGCCACTAGTCCAGGTACACGTCCAGGAGCTAGGGTTAAATGTTTTGAATGCAAACAGTGGGGGCCATGTCGCATACAGATGTCCATGGAGGCAAGGTGGGGAACCAAAGGTGAAATAGTCAGTAAGTAGGAAAGAAAAATGCAAATAGTAGGTTGTCTTGGGACAACAAGGGTACCAAACTACCACCAGAGGTTATATCCTACTGTAGTGAATGGCAAAGAGGACATTGCTAAGAGAGACACAGCTTCTGATATAACCAGTGTAAAGCCTGCACTGGTTACAGAGGAGCTCTACTTGCCTGGGCAGTCTACTCCAGTCAGGGCTTTAGGAGGGATCCCATTCCAAATACCTTTGGCTAGGGTTCACCTTGACTGGGAGGGTGGAAAAGGAAGCCAGCAAGTAGGTGTGTTTGAGGATATACCTGCAGATGTCCTGTTGGGAATGATTTTGATAGTGCAGTACCCTGCGCTTGTGCAGTTACACGCAGTCAGGCTTGGAGACAAGCATGTAAGTCTGTTGCCTGGGGGAGACCCAGACAGACTGCACACTTGCAGCCAGGACTGCTGAGGTGGTTACTTCAGGGAGGGAGCTGCTCTGTAGCAGTGAGACTGAAGATGAGCCATAGCTGCTTGTGGGTACTGATGGTCCCTTGGACAGAGTGACTGCAAAGGTAGAGGTGAGTAGTAGTACCCAGGCTGACAGTGAGGCACTGCTGTCAGAGGATGCCAGACTTCATGTGGTAGAGGAGCTGGAAAGAGGTACAATGAGAGACTTGAGACAGGCTCAGCTCCCAGACCCTACATTGCAAGGCCTGAGGCAGGTAGTTAGGGAGGCACCTGATTCTCAAGGGAAGGGGGGATCTGTATAATGGGACAAAAGGTTACTATACAGAGAGTGGACCCCTGAGGGAGGGCTAGAAGGTGAGAGAGTACAGCAGTTGGTAATGCCTAGAGCTTACCATCTGGTGCTTCTAGCCATAGCCCATGATATTCCCTTTGCAGGTCATATGGGCATAAAACTTACAAAGAGGCATATTATGCAAAACTTCTATTGGCCTGGAATTTCCAGAGATGTAACAGGGTGCTGCAGGACCTGTGAGCAGTGCCAAAAGGTAGGCAAGGCAGGAGACAAGGTGAGAGCTCCTTTGATGCCTTTGCCTGTGATTGAGGAACCATTTCAGTGGGTAGCTATTGATATTGTGGGTCCTCTGAGTACCCCAAGTTCCACAGGGAAAACGTATATCCTAGTGGTAGTGGATTATGCTACAAGATACCCTGAGGCAGTGGCTTTGTCCTCCATTGAGGCTGAGAAGATGGTAAATGCTTTGCTAGAGAATTTCAGCAGGGTAGGTTTACCAAAGGAAATACTGTCTGACAGAGGTGCCAATTTTATGTCAGACTTGCTGGCTTGTCTGTGGAAGTCCTGTGGGATGAAGCACATGAAGACCACCCCCTACCATCCCCAGACTAATGGTCTTGTTGAGAAGTTAAACTCTACAATCAAGTCTATGCTATGGGCATTTGCAGATCAGTTTAAGAGGGAGTGGGACAAATATTTGCCCCATCTGTTGTTTGCTTACAGAGAGTTTCCCCAGGAATCCACAGGTTTTTCACCCTTTGAGTTGCTGTATGGGCATAGGGTGAGGGGACCTCTAGATTTAATTTGAGATGAGTGGGAAGGTGAGAGTCTGTTGTGGCATATGTCCTGAACCTCAGGACAAGGCTCAGGGAACTCATAGGCCTGGCCCAGGAGAACCTGGCAGAAGCCCAACAACAGAAAAAGGTGTGGTATGACAGGAATGCTCGAGCTAGAGAGTATGCTGTAGGGCAGCAGGTAATGGTTCTCATTTCTGATAGACACGACAGGTTGCAAGCATCTTGGGGGGGTCCCTGCAAGGTGGTAAGAAAGGTAAGTGATGTTAACTACATGGTGGAACTGCTAGGAGAAGGCAGGGGTATAAATTGTATCATGTTAACATGATGAAACATTACCATGATAGGGAGGCCCTTTTGCTGAGCATTTGCAGTGGATTGCAGGAGGAGTCTGAGGGAGATCTGGGAACTGTTCTCCTCATTGAGGCTCAGGCGGACACCTCGGTGGAAGGGGTAGCAATATCCCAGCAGCTATCTCCTACCCAGGTTCGAGAAATCCGAGCAGTGTTGCAGGAGTTTGGGGACATGTTCACTGGGAAACCAGGGTGCACCCACCTGGTGCAGCACCAGATTGATACAGGACCCCAAAGGCCTATTAGGCAGTCCCCTTATAAGGTGCCTGAGAGAGTCAAACAGACTCTGAGGGAAGAGGTACAGGAGATGTTGGAACCAGGGATGATTCAAGAGTCCAACAGTCCCTGGACCTCGTCAGTAGTGTTGGTGCCAAAGAAGGATGGCAGCACCAGGTTCTGTCTGGATTACAGGAAATGAAATAGTCACACATAGTCAGATGCTTACCCCATGCCTAGGACAGATGAGGCCCTAGAGCAGCTGGGTGGGGCTAAGTATCTTACAACCATTGATCTTAACAAGGGTTACTGGCAGGTGCCCTTGACTCCCAGTGCTAGAGAGAAGTCAGCCTTTGTGACTCCTTTTGGCTTGTATGAGTTCACAAAGATGCTCTTTGGGATGAAGAATGCCCAAGAGACTTTCCTGAAGCTTGTGGATAATATCCTAGCAGGAGCAGGAGGGTTTGCCCTTGCTTACCTAGATGATATTGCCATCTACAGCGATTCCTGGCAAGAGCACCTTCAGCATGTCAGGGAGGTGCTAGGCAGACTACAGAGGGCAGGGTTGACCATTAAGCTGAGAAAAATGTCAAGTGGGTATGGCAGAGGTCTCCTACTTAGGACATAGAGTGGGGAGTGGTAAGATAAGGCCATAACCTGCCAAAGTGGAAGCTATTCAGACATGGCCTGCACCTGTTACCACAAAGCAGGTAATGGGCATTCTTAGGGACAGCAGGGTACTACAGAAAGTTTGTTCCCAATTATAGTACCATAGCTGCTCCCCTCACAGATCTGACAAGGAAGAACAGGCCAGATAAGGTAGTGTGGACTCCAGCATGTGAGCAGGCATTTCAGAAACTTAAGAAAGTTTTGGGAGGACCCCCTGTGTTAGCCAGTCCAGACTATAGCAAATAATTTGTTGTGCAGGTGGATGCTTCAAACTGTGGGGTGGGGCCTGTACTTAGCCAGATTTCTTCAGAGGGAAAAGAGCACCCAGTGGTTTATCTCAGTCATAGGCTCCAACCCAGGGAGGAATGCTATGCAGTGGTTGAAAAGAAATGTCTAACCATAGTGCGGGCACTACAAAAACTTCAGCCTTATCTGTATGGAAGAAAATTCACTGTGATGACAGGTCACAACCTCCTAACATGGTTAAACAGAGCCAGTCAGCAAAATACCAAGTTGCTAAGATGGAGCCTGGGGTTGCAAGCATATAATATGTCAGTGCAGCACCGCAGTGGGAGTAGAAATTCCATTGCAGAATGGCTCTTAAGACGGGATGGGGTGAGGTACACCCAGATACACCTGACACTCTCAAGCGATGTTTCTCAAGGTGCACTTAAAAAACTTGCTTGAGTTCCCTGGGGGAAAAAGATGTGAAGATTGGAGGAAGATGGGCGAAGGCTGCCAGCCTAGTCAAATAGAATTTGATACATAATTCTATCAATTGTATAAATAAATGTAAAATATAGGTTTGTGTTTTTAAATGAAAGAAAACACTGTAAAATTTGAACTTCAGGATTGTTGCAACATTGTCATCTGCTGTAAGGAAAACCAAGCTAAGCATTTCAAATGTGTCTTTTGAAGCTAAAAAGATCATATGAATCTCTTTGATGTTTACAAGTCGGCTCCAGTGGGTCTGGATGAAGGTTTCATGCCCATTGTTTTAAGGTTAAAGTTAAGGGCCAGAATTTACATGTGGAATGTGCTTTAGTACTCTGGTTTCTGTTAGAGTGTATATGTGAAATGCCTTGTATTGTAGTTTCCTGAGCAGGTGTTAGCTTGCTAAATAATGCAGTTTGTGGCCTGGAAACTCCAAACCTAAGTGTCAAAATGATGTAATCTGGGAGGGCCTCAGCAGAGCTGTTGATTAGTGTTTAAAAACTATTGTTTAGTGAGAGACTAAAAGCATTTTGATCTTGGACATCTAACTCAGCACTGCTTATGCTTTATGTATGTAAGTAGGATTATAGCACTTTGTTTTCTCTTAAGATTAGCTAAAGATTTGAAAGTTAGATTAAGTGTTTTTCTTTGACATCAGACCTGTCCTAGTCTATTGTTTTAAGTTTCTGTGTGATCTCTGAACATGTGTAGCATTATACTGTAGTAGTTTTGTTTTGTGTTTTAATTATTTATTATTAAATATTTTAAAACCTTTACCTGTGGCTGGTTTATGTAGAGATAATTTAACCTCTAAATTACATTACATATTTACAGATTTTACTGTCCAAGTCACTCCAAGTTAAGTCTTGACTGTGAGTCATACTACCATTGGATAATAATATTGCACAGTAATAATTGGACACCATTTTAAGGGCCTTTTAGTAGCTGATAATATTAGCTGGGTGGTGGCAGGAATGGTCTGGGTAATAGGAGCACAGCTGGAGAACCTGTGCCACCTTTTTCCTATGAGGGTCTGTGTGGTTGTATAACCTCTTTTCAAAGTGTGTGTGTGTTGTGTCAGCTACTTGGGCAGGGACACGAAGCACTGGTTGGACAGAGAGGGTACTGGAGATTAGCTTTCCCAGCTAGGCTGAGACCTGGACCCTATAGCTGTGCCAGTGGGGAGTCTTATTGAAGACCTGGTGAGCGAGGGAGTAACCAGCCGCAGACTGATTGTGATCTCTGTGTGCACTTAAGGGAAATTGTACTTTACTGTGTGTATTAGTTATCCTTTCCTCTTCGAGGAGTCACCCTCTCTGGTGTCAGTGGTGAGGATTGAGGCTACTTGATTGCTGGGCCAGGGCACGGGCGTCACACGTACAAACAAACTAGCTATTACACTCATACATGCTCACTCTCTGGCTGCACTCTCAAAATGGCAATGGAGCTAGAACGTGCTTGCTATTTATATGCACGTGCTGACCTTGAAATGCTTCTTAAAGGTACAACACGCACTATTCTACATGGCCCTTCATGAGTATTTATGGTCAAGTATTTCTTAGGTGATTTTCTAAAGCAATTTGCTGATATGCATGGATCATAGCCTAATTCTAAAAATCTGGGCTTACTGCCAACAGTGTAAAAAAGTCCTCCAAACAAGGTATGGGGTAACATTACAAAGGAGTTATTTGGTTTTACAAGTTAATTTATAAATACGACACAATTTAATACTTCCTTCTTTTTTACCATAGGTAGCACAGGAGTAGGACATTTGAATATTTCAAAGGAATCATGATTATTTTTCAACATTCCATCAATTTCCTCTTCTAAGTTACTAATCATGGCCTTACTTTGGAACTCCTACCATAAAATAAAATTACAAAACCTACTTTAACTTGTTTCTTATCAAGCTTATCTGTTTACAACTATTTTTAATGGTATGCTGTTTTCCCCACTCCACATCAACTATTGTATTTCCACAGTGTTGGTGGTTCAACAGGTAGCACACTGACGTTTGACGATGGAAGGAGGGCCGTGATTTTTTTCAGTAATGACAGTTCGATGCAACATAAAGAGGGTGCTACACCTCTTAGTGTGCTGCCTCTCAGATGAGATTTTAAACCTAGGCTTCATCAGCCTGCATTAGTTACATTAGTTCAGGTGAGTGCAAAATGTTCCATAGCACTTGTCAAAGAAGAAAGAGTAGTGGGACAGTAAACATTTTATTAGCATAAAAACACAACAAAAATATGGTATTATTAAGCATACAATTCAAAAGGAAAATATGAGAGAAAAATACAAAATGAATAGAGTAGCAGAAACGAAACCATCACAAGAGAAAAAGAAACATAAAAAATCCAGTGTCTCCACATTTTCCCCCACAACCAGTACTTGATTTTACATAACTACTGGTAACATCTTAAATGTCACTGTATAGTAATACATCAAAGCATTCCAAAGAAACCTTTTTATGCATTACCATACCTTTATTCACAAAATCTACTGTATGTATAGAAAACTGTGGAGAATAGCCAGGTTGGATATTTTCCTTACAAGGAAATTGTAAAGAATGAATGTGGAGATCCTAAGGAAATAAAAGTCAAACAAACTAGACCTATTAACAGGAAATGAAATAAAGTTCTAGAAATTCAGCTGTAGCACAATCTGCACAAAGCTATTCTGAAACTGCCTGATGAGTTATGTTACTTCTAACTATGAGGTTACTAAAAGCTAGTCTCAGTATAAAGTTATTCCAGCAGGGTGCTTGCAAGGGGAGCACTTGCTAAGTTGCAAGGCAGCCAGTGTTTTTAATGCATTCTGGTTGCAGAATGCATTGAACCTTATTAGAATCGCAGCCACTTCTGTCAGCATATTCTTTTTTTTTGTTTGCTTGACAGCATGGGTGCTGGAATGTGTCATTATACCTGGGGACGTGAATGAAGCTGAGAAGGAGATTTCAATCAATGCAAGAGAAGGTGATAAAGAAATGCTATGGTGACTGTGATTACTGAATTGAAGGCATTTTTGTCAAAACAAATAATGCAATATAACCTTAAAGCAATGACAATACTTTAAAGACTGACATGCATTGCATTTAAAAAGCCAGCCTCACATTGCGTGGATGGGTAGTAAATGAGGACTGGGAGGGCTGCTTCCTCCTACTGCTGTGCTGTCCAAATCAAGGTGTGCATATTAGCCTCCATCAGTTTACAGAAGATTTTAATAAATATCTTTAGTCACACTCTCTCCCTATGTAACTGATCGTGAGCAGCATGCTTCTACTGAATACTTGATAATGAACTGTATAGTGCATCTAATATATTACTGGTTGGCTGCTCAGTTAAGGGTCCATGTCAGATAAGCCGATTTTATTAGTCTATGTGTGATAAGGAGGCCTGATAAAATCTGCATTACCATATCAGATTGTGTACCTGTATACTGCCTCAGAGCTACAAGTTCAGGTATAGTTCTGTGACTGATTATCCGTTCTCTCACTTTCATGGTTATCACAACCTAACATCAGAGGTGTACACAGAATATTGATATCTTTTTTTGGGGAGCGGTGCAAGTAGGGAGGCAGGGTATGTGTGAAAACATAGAGCATGAGTTTTGTGATTTGGCTTACTTGGGTCAGTATATGTGTCTATGATCAACAAGTTACATTCTTTACTGTGACCACTACGCCTTTCACTTTTTTTTTTCACAATCATACATCAGAAATGTGTACAGAAAGTAGTAGGCTATCTATGGAAGTGGAGGATAATTACATGACTTTTACAAAAGGATCATTGATGGGAACCACAATTTTTACAAAAAAGAAATCAGAGATAGGTATCAGAGGTTTTGGTTCATATGTTTTTTTTCTGCCTGCCACAGTCTGACATTTTCCATTGCACTTTGTCGTCATTCTGATTATTGTGACAGACTTTTTCCAAGTACACTCAGTATACTAATGACCCTGAATGTTTTCTACTGAGCTGGCGTCATTTTAAAACTGAAAATAAAAATTCTCTATTTTTTAGCATTTGTCTCGCTCTGCATGTATATGTGCATATATATATATATATATATATATATATATATATATATATATATATATATATATGTGTGTGAGTGTGTGTGTGTGTGTGTGTGTGTGTGTGTGTGTGTGTGTGTGTATATAAGTCTAGGATCATAGGAGGTTGCTAGGCTAATGGTCCTGGGGCCCTTACAAGTCTAGCCAAGAGTTTATCCCCAAAAAAGAAACCTCAGTCAGCTCCTGTCACCCCTGTCAATGAAGGACATAGGTGGAACCCCTGGGACAAATTTGTCGTTTCCCATCCACTCATCAAAGTTGCGCTTGAAGAGGGTCAGTGACATACTCTGTTTGACATGTATGAGAAGTCTATTCCAGAGATGGGGCAGCCTCTGGGAAACAAATCTGTCTTTACAGCAGGTTTTGTTAATGTCACACATTAGATTTAGGCCTTTCAAGTGGGTAATGCACGAGGAGTTAGGCTTACGGATATGGAGCATCTCTAGTAGGGCAGGGTCCGATATTGCCTTGTAGGCGAGACACAGATCACCTCTGAGCAATCTGTATGGCACAGAGTGGAGTGATGGTGATTTGAGCCTCTCCACATAGGACAGGTGTTGGTGGCCATGGATTCTCTTTGCGAGACATTTCTGTGGCCTTTCCAGCTGGTGCAGGTATATGGAGAGGTACATACAAAATGGGGCACTGCACTCAATTATGGGCCTAATGAGGGAGGAGTACAAAGTGGTAATAACCTCTTTTCTCTGGATTCAATCCGTTTAATTATGAGATGAACCAAGTAAATGCTTTTCTGATCACTGCCACTACATGATGATTGAATGTAAGATTCTTGTCAACTTGAGTACCCAGGTCTGTCACCACAGGTTGTGTGCTAACAGGGCTGCTGTTGATGCAGTAATCAGTAGGGGCTGTGTTTTTGCTGAATGGTACGATAATACTTTTTTTGCATTTAACTTAACATCATGACTCTCGCACCATCCATTTGTTGCTGTGAGACCCTCTTGTAGTATGTTAATATCATTTGGAGAGACAATGACAGCACCCAACTTACAGTCATCCACAAACTTGGTCCGCCACAGGCCTTTTGTCTTTACCTGGACCTCTGAGAAGTAGATGTCAAACAGTAGGGGACCCAGGACAGATCCCTGGGGAACACCACTAGTGACAGGTTTGCTGTCGGAGGTGGCGTCACCCATTTTGACCTTGTGGGTCCTATTGGTGCGACAGTTGGCCACCCATCTGATGAGACAGGGACTTACACCAAGTTGTGTTAGCTTTTCAATGATGCCTGAGTGGGGGATTGTGTCAAATGCTTTGGCCAAGTCAAGGTAAGCTGTGTGTACTGACTTTCCCTCATACAGGGCCTTGTGGAAACCCTTATCAAAACCTTCTCTCCCTAAGTCCACCCAAGTATTCAGAACACTGTGTCTGGACAAGTCCCATCAGTTTCTCCTGCCAGCCTGGTCGATATGGGCATACTGAGACAGTGTAGCAAATGCCTCATGTTCACTGACAGTCCTCTTCTCCTAGCATATAATTCTTCTACTTGCAAGAAATGCATCTACATCAGTAACCTGGAATCCAAGCTCTCTCATGCCACAGTCAGTACTCCTGACAAAGAGGAGATTGCCAGCACAAACACCACACCACCCACATCACATAGCCAAGCACAACACACACACACCTATGCAGAGGTCCTCAATTAAAACTTATCTAAACAGAAAAGCCTTCCAAAACACACTTAGAAACATTCCACACACAACACCATACACATCACATACAGCAGACAACACACCAGTGTCTCACAAACACAGCCCATAAGATATAACAATAAACCAACACAGCCCATAAGCATAACAATAAACCAAACATACTAGTCATTGGTGACTCAGTTGTGAGGCATACCATTGTCCCCCTCACCAGGCTTGACAAGGAAAAGGTCATGATTAGTTGTCTGTCAGGGGCCAGAATCTATCACATCTGCATGCACTTAAGTCTCTCCACAATAGGTACAAGTACGACTCTGTTATTGTCCATGTTGGTGTGAATGACTTGAGACATACCTCCCTAAAATATATGGAGAGAGAGACATGATTGAGCTGTCAAGAGTATGTGTCCCAGGCAGGTACAACCTTAGCCCTAAGCAGCGTCCTATCTTCACCACAAATGATTCCACAATACCACTAAAAATAATTTACTTCAACAATTGGCTTAGTTTCTGGTGTCATTCCAAGGGGATCCAGTATCTGCCTGCCTGGGATGACCTGGTTGACAGGCCTCGATGCTTTACCAGAGATGGCCTCCACCTGTCACCCCTGGGATTTCGGATTTTGGCCAAGGCTCTTTCCTCCCCCATCGTGCCTTTTTTAGGCAATGTCCCAAAGACAAATCTTCCAGCATAAAAGATCTGTCAAAAAGCAAATTGAAGGTCATGCTGCTTAATTCCAGGAGCCTTAACCTGAAAATGCAGTCACTGGAGGTTCTCCACGCACTGGAAGATGCCAACATCTATGCAGTCATGGAAACTTGGTTCAAGGATGCAGAGAGCACCCTTGCCTTACCAGGCTATACCTTATTCCACACATTCTGTCTCCAAAATAAGGAGTGTCTATCTTCCTTAAAGACAAGCACACTTCCGGACTTGTTTGCCAGCATGATGCACTAGAACTACTCCATGTGCAACTGACAGTTGGATATTTTTTTTTCATTTGCAACATGTGGTAGTTAACATTGCAAATGTTTGATCAACTGTTGTGGTGGGTTCAAATTCAGAGTAGGGCTACACTGAAACTCATAAGGGTAGAATAGTGCTCTTTTGTGGTTTTTATGGCTCAGTATTGTAATCTTAATGCCTGAATATTTTATAGTGAAAGCACAAGAGGGATGCTGAGATATGTCCTTTTATAGACAGGCACTATATCCATACTTTGTTCACTGTCCCAGTCTGGCACTTTGCATTGCACCTGGTTTCCATTGGGAGTGTTGTTCTGCCCTACAGATCAGTATACATAATGCATTAATGACCTAAAATACTTGTTTACTGAGTTGTGTATTTAGATCAGAAGAAAAAAAATCATACACTTTTCAACAGACTTTGTTGTTGCCGTTGTTGTTGTAGAATGTCTTGGCTATAATGTCATATTTCCTAGTAGCTAACGGTGGTGGGGTCAGATTTAGAGATATGCTGCATTGGCTTCTCTGAGGTTAGAATAGCAATAGTAGGTCTGCTTTATAGCAGGACATCCTGTTTATATAACCTGTGAGTTCCATAATGTAATATATAAGGGAGACCAATCCGTAGCCTTTCATAGGCAGGCACCAGAGAATTTAGAATTTCTGGAACAGATGAACAACAGTACTATATGGAAGCATGTGCGTTCTGTTTTACTTGTGATTTCATTGCAATAGTTGTGTACTATTCACTGAGGTATGTTGTGCTTTATCGTTTACTAAATTAAGCCATGTTTAAGCTGTAATAAGTAAAACCTGCTGTGTTTTTAGTGAAAATTTAGTTCATAAATGCCCTTCCTGAAGACTTCAAGCAATACATATTTTACACAGCTGGTATATATAATTAATTGATGTGCTTATTTGAAAATAAAATTTCAATTTTATAATCAGGAAATTAGATATAATTTGGGGTCTGTAAAGTGGCTATAACTGAAAAGTGTGGAGACAGACTGTGGATGAAAGTTAATGACCCTCCAAAGTTGAAATATTCATTAGAATAAGCAAATAACCCTTGACATCCACATCCCACCCCCACCCCCCAGTAAGGAAACCCCCTTAAAAAACTTCTCCAAAGCCAACTTCATGCTACTGAAGTCAGAAGAGACAAACCTCACGACACCCATGCAGACGGGATCTGAAAGGTCGACTGCAGAATCCTACACTAAGGCACTGTACGAGCATATCCACTCGTGCACGAATCGTGCCATCCCAAATAGAACCAAGATGCTGTTCTCCAAAAAAGGAAGCCAATCTGATGGTCCCCTGCTATAAACAAACTGTACAACAGAAGAAAGAAACTGTTGCAGAAAAGGAAAACCCCAGGATGCAAAAACTCCCTCACCAGCCTCAGTAAGAAGCTGAGATCCCTCCTAAAATCCTCAAAAGCTAGTTACGAAAATAAAATTGCCAAAGATTCCAAAGACAACCACAAGGCATTCTATAGTTATGTCAAGAATCTAAATGGCAATGCTCAGATCTGCTCTGAGATACAACAGAATGGCATTAAATATACTGATCCCAAGAATATTGCCAATATCCTGGCAGATCGATTTAGTGCCAACTTCACCCCTCTCTCACCCCCTAAAGTGCCCATCTCAGTACCAAAAGATTGCCAAATTCTGGTAATCACAGCCACACAGGTAGAAACTGCACTCTCCAAAGCTAAGACTACAGCATCCATGGGATCAGATGACATCCCAGGCTGTGTACTACATGAGCTACAAAATGAACTGGCACCTCACCTAAGTGTCATGTTTAATCATAGCCTCGCCTCAGGCTTTGTGCCCACTGAGTGGTGCACAGCTACAGTTATCCAACTCCACAAGGGGGGATCTGCCTTGGATCCCGGGAACTACCATCCCATCAGTCTGGCAAGCCTATTCTGCAAGGGCATGGAACGCATTATCATAGAACTTATAAACAAAGACATTGGCAACCTTCAAACAGTGGACCCCACCCAGTTTGGGTTTGTGAAGGGCCGATCTTGTCTCCTGAATCTGATTGACTTCTTCGAATCAGCCTCCAGAGCTGTGGACAAGGGTAAGGTGGTCCACACAGCCTATCTGGACCTCACCAAGGCCTTCAACACCATCCCCCACTCTGGAATCATAGATAAACTTACTAAACTGGGCATAAGTCCCTACATCACTCAATGGGTTGCCAACTGGCTTACTGACAGAACCCAGACTGGAAAAGTAGCCGACTCCAAATCCAGCTCCAGACAAGTGACAAGTGAAGTATCTCAGGGTTCAGTTCTGGGACCACTTTTGTTTGGCATCTACTTCTCTGAAGTACAGGCCAACACTAAGGGACTCTGGCTAACAAAGTTCGCAGATGACTGCAAACTGGGAGCCATTATTGAATCCCCAAATTATGTGGATATTCTACAAAAGGGCCTTACAGAAACAGATGCCTGGTGCTAGAGCCATGGGCTCAAGCTTAATGCCAAGAAATGTATAGTTATCCCCTTTGGAAAAAAAACATGTACCCATGAATTACCACATAGGTGGCAGTACGCTAAACATCAAAAGAGTGATGAGAGACTTAGGGACACAGGTGGACAGTAGTCTCACTTTCGATAACCACATCGCCACAACAGTCAGGAAATCCTTCTATGTGGCACACCTCATCACTATGGGCTTTTCATCCAGAAAAAAGGAGGTCATTGTCCTACTGTACTCATCCCTCATTAAACCCATTATAAAGTATAATGCCCCGTTTGGTATGTACCTCACAAGACATCTGAAACAGCTGGAAAGGCCACAGAAATACCTCACTAGAAGAATCACAGGCCTAAAGCAAATGCCATATGCTGACCATCTAAAAAAACTCCAGCTATGCTCTGTGGCATATCGTCTACTCAGAGGCAATCTCTGCTTAACATACAAGGCCATGTCAAACCCTGAGCTGTTGGACATGCTCCACTTAAAGAAATCCCAATCCCTCAGAGCCACACACTTCAGGGATCTAAACCTTGTCATCACAATGAACAAAACATGCCGGAGGGATAGGTTCCTGACCCAGAGACTCCCCATACTCTGGAATAGACTGCCCATACATGTCAAGCAGAGCGCCTCATTGGCCCTCTTCAAATGGAATCTTGATGATTGGATGGGAGATAGGAAATTCACCCCGGGCATCATGTCAGTCACCCTGCTAGACAGGGGTCCAGAGAAGTAAATATTGTGGGAAGAAATATCCAGGGAATTGTTATGGCTAGGCTTGTATCTAGGCTAGGGCCGATAGCCTAGTACCAGCCTATGAACCTATGAAGATGTCCATTGATGACAGGTACAAAAAAAAGATAAGAAAACCACTGTAAAATGCATCATAGAGCATCTAAAATCAGATAGCTTCTGGGATTCTAGCAGCACCAAGCTCTATAGCATATTTTTTTTGTAATAGCAAAGCACTCAAAAGTCTAGAAAAAATCCATCATCTTTCTATCAAATTCTCTGGCTGGTCTCTACTAGTATTACCAATTTCCATCAATTTGTGGTGAGTGGAAAACACTGAACTCCCTTCATCAAATTTCCTGACGATATCCATACATGCATACCAGGATTTAATGTGAGAGAACCTGTGGTACTGAATGGAAACAGGGGAATGGATAAGACAGGAGAGCACCTCACATGCATCTATGAAATAATATGCAATAATAATATTACAACACAAACTCCGCCTGCTAGTGGCTGAAACAGAACATTTCAACTTCCATCAGGATAGCTAAGTAATTTAGGTCTTTATGCAATAACCAGAGATACTGCTTTGCTGTTTACCTAGTAGGGCAATATGTAAAGCTGTAGAATAAGAAACAGACAGTGGTGATTTCCCCAATACAATATTTACATTAAAAATACAAGAGAGAATATAGCTAAGGTGCCAAGGGGTGAGATACGCAGTGGTCTGAATAAGACTTAACTCTCCATCTTCAAAACATTACATCTTGGTGTTGGCTTGTATTCCTAGAAGTGTGTGAGATGTCCCAAGAAATAGGAAACCTCTAAAAAAAAAAAAAAAAAAAAAAAAAAAAACAACTCACTACCTATTTCCTCTAGATGTGCATGGCCAAAAACAGCTTCAGGACTGCCAGATGACTGGGAAAACTGATAAAGTTTGAACTGAGTGGAATTCACTGGGGTGAGTAGAGAAAAACATAAAATCAATCACCATCCTAATAGACCTCCTCATATAAGAGAAAATGTTGGAGATGACAGAATCCAATACAATCTGGATAAGGACCACTGTAACTGACAATAGGAGTAGAGAGAATGGCTTAAGGGAGCATTAAAGAGAACAAAAATCTCTCCCAAATGGTCTGTGATGCACACCCATGCACTGAGTTCCAAAGCCCGGCATGTAAGCATTAATGTTGATATCCTATAAATGTATATTTGAAGACAGAGCAAGCAAACAAACAATCCAAGACTAGGGATACAAACCAAGAGAACAAACAATTACACTATCCCACAACGTTTTTAATTGCTGTTGAAAATGTAGTACTTTTTGAATGTCTAAAAAGACAACATCATAGGACAACGACTGGCACCATTGCAAAAGGTGACAGCTTCCTGACTGTCTACATTAAGCAAACTGTTAATGTTAATGTGCAAAATAGAAAATTCATCCAACCACAGCAAATGCAGTCCTTGTAACTCAACTCACCCTCTTAGGCCACCTCACCCCATGAACCCTACCATGAGTGGAAGTAGAACTCATCAATGCCTTATCATACTGAACAGAAATATCAGAATCAGAAGCCACATTTTGCCCGTCAGAGTCCAACTCTCCATACCTATTCTCATCTGTGACAGTCAAGTGCTACAGAAAATGATGGTGACAATATCTGTAGTGTCTTCCTTTACAACTAGTGCTGACATCTCCACATCAGAAGTAGAAAGAGTTTTGTCAGCAATGATGGGGAAGGAGCAGAAAACATTGTTACATGGGTAGGGAGAAATGGAAGAGAAGAATGACAGCGGTTCTCAGAAGAATCTTATCCTCCCCAAAACTGAGCAGATGTCACACACTCAGAAGTAACAGGAAGAGAGCAATCACTAGTGTGTAAATCAGCAACAGGTACAGAAAGAGATGAAGTAGCAGAAGAGGAACTAGTTAATAGTGACACACCCTACGCTGACTACAATGTAAACTGCATGCTTCTGCAATATGTCACAATACATTTATTGTATAGATAAACATTTAGGCAAAAAGCTGCACAGAAAAAAATACCAGATTTAAGCTGCCCAGATTATCTAAGAGTACCCTAGCAAACATTAACAATCAACACATTAGACTAATGTACAAGTCGTTGTGTCCCAACCCCCATTTCAAATGCCCCCTAAGTCTATGAGTTTCTTAAAGTCTTTAACAGTCTCACAAAGTGGTACCAAAACTTGCTTCACTTTGACAAAAGTTAAAAAGTAGGTTCAAAATTGTAAAAAAAATATTTTCTTCTACCAAACTTGAATCCAAAAATAGAAATTCAGTACATGGTTTACCATCACCCATTTGACTACTTCTCTCACCAAAGCATTGGAACAGTGCAAAAGATTTATAGCATACACCTACAAAAGGTTCTGTCCCAAAATGAATGAGAGACTGCACATTCCCAGCTGAATTACAAGAAGGGTCCTACATGATAACGGCTGTGAAAGCTGCCTACCTAACTATATAGAATTTTGTAGATAACTCTGTCATTTGTAAATATTAATATAAGCCACAGGCTTGTTCTCTTAAATGTAAGAAAATTGTGTCAAACGTTGAACATCAAAAATGTAACAACAGTGCACTCTGCTGGATGAAAGCTGATAAGTCAGGCATTGTATGACTGATCTCAAACTCGGATCCATGATGTCTGGACCAGCAGATTCTTTCTATTGTTTTGAGACCAGAGTTAATTGCTAGATTTTACATATATAATTTCTTTAATTACTGTGGTTTCCTGACCAGGTGCAAGATCAAAGATATGTTAAACTCTGAGTTCCTGTTAGCCTGAGAACCAGAGAAGAATGATGTAATCTAAAATGAGTCAGCAGTGATGTATTATCAATTTAAAAGACGGACAATAGAGGTATGACTGCTGAATCCTACACAAATGCACGTTATAAGCACTTGCACGAGTGCATGGATCATGCAATCCCTAACAGAACCAAGATGCTATCCCCCAAAAAAAGGAAGCCAATCTGGTGGTCCCCTGCCATAAACAAACTCTACAACAGAAGAAAGAAACTGTTGCAAAAAAGAGTAAAATCCCATGATTGGAGGAACTCCCTGGTCAGCCTCAGTAAGAAGATGAGATCCCTAATAAAATCTTCCAAAGCTAGTTACGAAAACAAAATTGCCACTGACTCTAAAGACAACCAAAAAGTATTCTATAGCTATGTCAAGAATCTGAACACAACACTCGGATCTGCTCTGAGTTATAGCACAATGGCACTAAATATACAGAACCAACTGATATTGCCAACATCCAGGCAGATAGGTTCAGTGCTAACTTTACCCCCCTATCATCCCCTAAAGGACCCATCTTTATACTGGAAGAATGCAAAGTTCCCGTAATCACGGCTGCACAGGTAAAAAAAAAACACTCTCCAAAGCCAAGAACACAGCATCCATGGGAACTGACAACATCCCAGGCTGCATTCTACATGAATTACAGAATGAACTAAGTACTATGTTCAATCATAGCCTCACCTCAGGCTATCTGCCCACTGAATGGTGCACAGCAACAGTTATCCCACTCCACAAAGGAGGAGCCACTACGGACCCCAGAAACTACCACCCCATTAGCCTGACGAGCATGGTCTGCAAGGCTATGGAACATATCATCATGGAACTTATAAACAATGACATTGGTAATCTCCAAACTCTGGACCCCACCCAGTTTATGTTTGTAAAAGGCAGATCATATCTCCTAAACCTGATAGACTTCTTTGAAATGGTCACCAAAGCTATAGATGAGGGTAAGGTGGCTCACACAGCCTATCTAGATCTAGCCAAAGCTTTCAGCACCATCAACCACTATGGATTTATAGATAAACTCATTAAACTAGGTATAGATCCCTGTGTCACAAGATGGGTTGCCAACTGGCTCACTGACAGAACCCACACTGTGAAAGTAGCAGACTCCAAATCCAAGTTCAGACCAGTGACAAGTGGAGTACCACAGGGTTCAGTCCTGGGTCCTCTCCTGTTTGGTATCTACTTCTCTGAAGTACAGGCTAACACAAAAGGTCTTTGGCTAATGAAGTTTGCAGATTACTGCAAACTAGCAGCCATAATCAAAACTACAAAAGATGTGGACATCCTACAAAAGGGCCTTGCTGAGACAGATGCCTGGTGTCAAAACCATGGTCTCAAGCTCAATGTCAAAAAGTGCCTTGTCATCCCTTTTGGTAAAAACTCTGTACCCATGAACTACCACATAGGTGGTAATCTACTTAACACCAAAAGTGTAATAAGAGACCTTGGGACACAGGTGGACAGTAGTCTCTCCTTTGATAATCACATTGCCACAGTAGTCAGGAAATACTTCTATGTGGCACACCTCATCACAAAAGGTTTCTCATCCAGGAATAAGGAGGTCATTGTTCCCCTCTACTCATCACTCATTAGACCCATTATAGAGTACAACGCCCCTTTTGGTATGTACATCACAAGACATCTACAAAAACTGGAAAGGCCACAGAAATACCTCACAAAGAGGATTACTGGCCTCAAACAGATGCCCTACGCAGACCGTCTCAAAAAATTCCAGCTTTACTCCATCGCATATCACCTACTCAGAGGGATCTCTGCCTAACACACAAAGTTATGTCAAACCCAGAGTTTTTGGACATGCTCCACTTAAAGAAATCCCAATCCCTCCAAGCTGTATGCTCTAGGGACCTAAACCTTGTCACCACAATAAACAGAACATGCTGGAGGGATAGATTCCTATCCCAGAGACTTCCAATACTCTGTAACAAACTACCTATCTATATCAAACAAAGCTCCTCATTAGCACTCTTCAAGAAAAATCTTGATGATTGGATGGGAGATAGGAAATTCACTCCAGGGATCACTTCTGTGGCTCTGCTCGACAGTGGCACATAAAAATAATTTTCTTGGGTGGCGAAAGCCAGGGTACCTTTTGGTTAGGCTTATATAGGCCCTAGGGCCAATGACCTATGAACAAGGCTCAGGGAACTCATGGGCTTGGCCCAGGAGAACCTGGTAGAAGCCCAACAGCAGAAAAAGATATGGTATGACAGGAATGCTCAAGCTATGCTGTGCAGCAGGTAATGGTTCTCATTCCTGTCAGACACAACAAGCTGCAAACAGCTTGGGAGGGACCCTACAAGGTGGCAAGAAATGTAAGTGATGTTTAATACATGGTAGAACTGCTAGACAGGAGGCAGAAACAAAAATTGTACCATGTTGACATGATGAAACCTTACCATGATAGGGAGGCCCTTGTGCGCATTGGACTGCAGGAGGATTCTGAGGGAGATCCGGTGACTGATCTTCTCAGTGAGGCTCAGACTGACACCTCAGTGAAAGGGGTAGCAATGTACCAGCAGCTATCTCCTACCCAGGTTCGTGAAAACTGAGCAGTGTTAAAGGAGTTTGGGGACATGTTCACTGGGAAACCAGGGTGCACCCACCTGGTGCAACACCAGGTGGATACCTGACCCCAAAGGCCTATTCGGCAGGCCCCTTATAAGGTGTCTGAGAGAGTCAGACAGACTCTGAGGGAGGAGATACAGGAGATGTTGGAACTAGGGGTAATTCAAGAGTCCAACAGTCCCTGGGCCTCCCCAGTAGTGCTGTTGCCAAAGAAGGATGGCAGCACCAGGTTCTGTGTAGACTACAGAAAATTAAATAGTCACACAGAGTCAGATGCTTACCCCATGCCTAAGACAGATGAGGCTCTAGAACAGCTGGGTGGGGGTAAGTATCTTACCACCATTGATCTTACCAAGGGTTACTGGCATTTGCCCTTGACTCCCAGTGCTAGAGAGAGGTCAGTCTTTGTGGCTCCTTTTGGCTTGTATGAGTTCACAAAGATGCCCTTTGGGATGAAAAATGCCCCAACAACTTTCCAAAGGCTGGTAGATCATATCCTAGCAGGAGCAAGAGGGTTTGCCCTTGCTTACCTAAATGATATTGCCATCTACAGCCATTTCTGGCAAGAGCACCTTCAACATCTCAGGGAGGTGCTGGGCAGACTACAATGGGCAGGGTTGACCATTAAGCCCAGCAAATGTCAGGTGGGTATGGCAGAGGTCTCCTACCTGGGACATAGAGTGGGGAGTGGTAAGATCAGACCAGAACCTACCAAAGTGGAAGCCATTCAGACATGGCCTGCACCTGTTACCAAAAAGCACATGAGGGCATTCTTGGGGACAGCAGGGTACTACAGAAATTTCGTCCCCAGTTATAGTACCATAGTTCCTCCCCTCACAGACCTGACAAGGAAAACCGGCCAGATAAGTAGTGTTGACCCCAGCATGTGAGCAGACATTCCAGAAACTTAAAGAAGCTTTGGGAGTATCCCCTGTGTTAGCCAGTCCAGACTGGATGCTTCCAACCATGGGGTGGGGACCTTACTTAGCCATATTTCTTCAGAGGGAGAAGAGCACCCAGTGGTTTATCTCAGTCGTAGGCTTTAACCCATGGAGGAAAGCTATGCAGCTGTAGAAAAGGAATGTCTAGCCATAGTGTGGGCACTGCAGAAACTTCAGCCTTATCTGTATGGAAGAAAATTCACTGTAGTTACAGATCACAATCCCCTAACATGGTTGCACCAAACCAGCCAGAAAAATGCCAAGTTGATAAGATGGAGCTTAGTGTTGCAAGCATATGATATGTCAGTGCAGCACCACAGTGTGATTAGCAATGCCAATGCAGGTAGACTTTCAAGACAAGGAATGGGGTATGGTATAGTCAGATAAACCTAACCTTCTCAAGGAAGGTTTCTCAAGGGTCACTTGAAAAACTAGCTTGAGTTTTCTTGGGTGGAAGATATCTGGGGTGGAAGATATGTGAAGGCTGGCAGCCTAGCTAGATATAATTCTGTAGATGATTCTGTCATTTGTAAATATTAATATAAGCCACAGTCTTGTTCTCTTAAATGTGAGAAAATTGTGTTAAATGTTGAACGTCAAAAATGTAACAGCAGTGCACTCTGCTGGAAGAAAGCTGATAAGTCAAGCATTGTATGCATGTTTGATCTCAAACTTGGAGCCATGATGTCTGGACCAGCAGATTCTTTCTATTGTTTTGAGACCAGAGTTAATTGCTAGATTTTACATGCATAATGTCTTTAATTGCTCTGATTTCCTGACCAGGTGCAAGATCAAAGATATGCTAAACTCTGAGTTTCTGTTAGCCTGGGAACCAGAGAAGAATGATGTAATCTAAAATGAGTCAGCAGTGATGTATTATCAATTTAAAAGATTGTCTCAGAGAGAGAGAGAGAGAGAGAGAAAGCATTTTGGATTTTGTCTAAAACTGACAACAACTCACCAGTACTCTGCTTTTGCTCTATATGTAAGTGTTTTAGAACTGTGATCGCTCTTAGGAAAAGATAGAAAATAGTAAATTTAGTCTTGCTGTTTTCTATATTTATGTCAGAACTATTCTACAGTATTATTTTAAGCATTTTCCTGTGAGGTCTGAACTATTGACTAGCACTGTGTAGTAAGAAGTATTGTCTTGTGTTTTTTTTATTATTAAATATTTTTAAACCTTTCAACTGTGGCTGTTTTGTGTAGAGATAATTTAAGCTCTAGAGTATATTGCATGTATATAGTGATACTGTGCAAAGCCAGTCCAATAAGTCTTAAAAGTTCTAGTCACACTTACTAACTGAATAATAATATTGAGCAGTAATAATTGACACCCTTTGGTAAGGGCCTTTTTAGTAGCTGATATTAGGGGTTCTGTTGGCAGTGGATTACTATCTTATAGACTGAATTCTTTGGCGATATCTTATAGCCTGGGCAGAAGGGGCATACTTAGTGAACCTGTGCCAGCCTTCCCTAGGAGTGTCTATGTGTTTGTATATAAATCATATCTTAAAGTGTGTGTGTGTGTGTGTGTGTGTGTGTGTGTGTGTGTGTGTGTGTGTGTGTGTGTGTGTGTGTGTGTGTGTGTGTGTGTCAGCTACTTGGGCAGGGACACAAGGCACTGGTTGGACAGGGGGAGTGCTGGGAGGACTTGGCTTGGAACCCTGGCTAAGGACTCCACTCTATAGCTGTGCCAGTGGGGAGTCTTATTGGGGGATCTAGAGAGAGCCCCAGACTGACTGTGATGTCTGTGTGCTTTTAAGGGAAATTGTACTTTACTCTGTGTATATATGTTATCCTTCCCAATGTGGATGCCCCTCACTGGTGTTAGTGGTGAGGATAGAGGCTCCTTGATTACTGGGCCAGTGCATGGGCTTCACAATGGCCATAAACAAAAGAAACAGAAGCTTACTTAGTAGCTGGACAATAGCACAATTATGAAGCAATCTGCCAATTCGGGATGAACAGGAGCCAGAAAACTTGAAATAAGTCACCACAGGATGGAAGTGTTAGTATACAATCACTGTGCATCCTGTGGAGGCTCCACAATGTGAAACAGCAGCAATATGTTCTCCACTAGGCACCAAATTCAAAACAACTGAAGCAGAAGCTGGATTCTAACCAATTCCAGTGGCAAATGACATGGAATGGAAGAGAGTTAAAAACAGGCCCATCTGAGTTCATAACATTACACTGGGATGCTGTAGGGAGTTATGCACATCATCCACATTCATAAACTCTTGTAACAGCATCAGGCAGTGTCTGGGACAAACAAGCTGTAATGTAAACTAGTTCAGCAGAAGACTCAAAAATCAGTACTGCAGAATCTAGAGCAGAAACAACAAGCTGCTCCTGTACTGATGCAGTAGTCTTTTTGGAAACATACCCTCTTCTGGCAAATATTGCAACTTCCACAGTGTCATGACTACATTTCACTTAATTAGTATGAATACCACTGGGGGTGTCCCCTGAAAATAGATCACATATGTAGTAGGACTATGCCAGTCAAGAAGGTGTATTATAAGGAAATAAATGTTACAGAAACATAGGAACATTAGAATAATACTAGGCAAGCAATCACAGGGAGCATAATGTGCCTGGCCATATATACCTTTAAGTAGATAAACGTAAATGTTCTTGTCACTCTTTTCAAACACATAGTGCTGCTTACCTCTCACATCAAACAGGTTTGTACATGATAAGCTTGGCGTACATTTGTGCCTACCCATCCAGTCATCAAGACAAGCCTAAAGGTAACCAATGCAGTGCTTTTATTGAATAAGTATTCCACAGGTGGGAAATGCATCATGCCAATAACCTACCCATCCAGTGAGGCTTGCTAATGTTTTGGTGTAGATTTAAGTTTCAGTGCAGGTATTTGTAGAGACATTGACTTCGTGTATCAGTAGGAGTTCAAATAGGGTTGCATCTTTCATGGCTTGGAAAACTATACACAGGTCATCTTAGAGTAGCCAGTAGGCTTAATGGTCCCACCTTATACATGCAAAGCAGACAGGATATCCACAACAGTACAGACCTCACAGCATAATAGTATTAGGTTTATAGGCAGTTAATAGTACCCAGTCCAAGACCACTAAGGAGCCTAGCCTAAATTTCCAGTTGCCCCAAAGCATTGTTTGGTTAAATGACTTTCTATCTATCTATCTATCTAGCTATCTAGCTATCTATCTAGCTATCTATCTAATCTCCCCCCCCCTCTCTCTCTCTCTCTATATATATATATATATATATATATATGGATTCGTATCACTTCACTGACACCCATTTCACTGAGACCAAATCATCTAAAGTTCATTTCACCTAAAACTAATTTCACTGACAAGTAGTACTCTAAGGCAAGTCAAAGGTATATGTCCTTTTCCCCACTGTAGTGCAATCCTGGTGTTAGTATATATAGTTAGGGGTGTGTGGGGGGTGTAGCCCCCCACTTAATTTGATTTTCTGTTGCCTGGTTTTGTTTTACATTATTTGGTAAAACCCATCTAGGTGGGGGGGGTCTGCCCTCTCACTCCCCAAGTATATATGCTAACACCAGGATCGCACTACAGTGGGGAAAGGACATAGACCTTTGACTTGCCTTGGAGTACTACTTGTCATGAAATGAGTTTTAGGTGAAATTAACTTTTGGTGATTTGGTCTCAGTGAAATGGTCTTTCAGTGAAGTGATACAAATCCATACATACATACATATATATATATATATATATATATATATATATATATATATATATATATATAGATATGGATCCCTGTCAGTAGACTGAACTTTCAAAACTTATAAAATCATACGGCCAAGACTGTATGATCGAAGGTTTCAAAGATCAAAATTAAAATAAAAAATAAAAACAAATTTCTTTTACATTTTTTGCAAGGGGACAAGCCCCCTTGCACCCCCAATACCCCCTGCTAATGAAATATACCAACTCCGAGATTGCACTGCAGTGAGGAGAATGGTAAATTTCCCATTCCACATTGTATGGTGATCGCCATTCAAAATGTTCAAACTTCGATCATATGGTCTCAGCCATATGATTTTCAAAGTTTTGAAAGTTCAATCTACTGATAGGGATTCATATTTGTATATGTGTGCATGTATATGTGTGCGTATGGTTTAGAAGTAGAAGATGAAGAATACAGGAAATCATACTAAAAGAAAAGCTGAAATGTAGAACTGATAATTTCATTCATTCATTCATTCATTCATTCATTCTGTGATACTCATTTTATTCATTTCAGGGTCATAGCAGAGCTGAAGCCTGTCCTGATATTATGTTGTCCTTATATTCTGTTGGTGAAAGGCAAAGAAACTAATACTTGACAGAATGCCAGTGTAGCACAGGACACACACACACACACACACACACACACACACACACACACACACACACACACACACACTGGACAGAAGAGATCTCTGGTGAGAATTAAACTGAAGAACTAAACAACATGCGGCAGCAATAATAACTACCATTCTAATGAGCTACCCATTCAGAGTTTCATTAAAAAGTTTATTGTAAGGACATGGTGACCTAGTCTTCTAAACTGCAACTGTGTCTAGGAATGCAGCAGTGGCTTGTGCAGCTTAAAACTAATAAGCCTGTTCTACTTTGCACAAATTCATGCGACTCAAACATCAGTTAAAGAAATTATGGCTATGATATTTAGAATTAGACATGCATAAGAGACTGTTGGCTTGCATAAAGCAAAACTTAAGCACATTGCAAACTATAACTTTTGTGACACAGCCAGCTGGCATTTTGTTAGGGGCTGCTGGCAGACTAGCAGGAAAAGTCACTGTACAAGATAAAGAAAGTGCAAAAAATGAAACTTAGGCTACTGATAACAGATAAATACACAGGCCTACCTTATCTGACCATTTTCATAGCTTCTGGATAAACTGTGCATCCTGCTAAATCAGCAGCTTATGTTTCTAACAGCGTAACATTGCCTTATATTTGCCCTGCTCATTCTCTAACTCACTATTTTTGCCTCTTACCGCCTCTTCAGGAAGGCTATAAAAGTCATCCAGCAGTATTCCTATGTTAATCTGAATCTCCTCACACAGCACTACTCTTACAGACAATTTGGAGGGGCAGGCATTCACCTTGCACATTAAAATTTCTACTCTGTTGTTCTTATGTCTTTGCCTTGTTTTTCTTTAATTCTGTTCTTTTTTCTTTTTTTTCTTTCTTTCCTTCAGTTGTATAGATTTCCTATTTGTGTTTAAATGCTTCTATTATACTCTTAACTCATTTCTTCAGTAATGCACTTATTTATCCTTTCTGGCATCTGATAAAAATAATAAAGTCAAGGTAAACTTTATTGTCATTTATTACTACACACGTGTAGTCTAAATGAAATTTTATGCATCAGCTCTATTCTTGAGATTACAAAGGAAAGTGAAACAACATTACTCCCAATATATGCAAGAAAGAGTAGAGACATATACCAACACTCGTAAATTAAAAGAATACCCTCCCTTCAGTTAAATTAACTACCCTATTTAAAGTAATACAAAACACACTACAGGTTGAAATGCCTATGTTATTTGTCTAGTATGGCACTTGAGTGAGTTAAATAATACTGACTATGGATATAATAAATAAATAATGCACATACTTGAAATATATGTAAGTATATATTGCACAGATATTTAAATGATGTGTCCAGACCCATGGGACTAGTTCAGGTTCAGAAGTCTAATCACTGTAGGGTAGAAACTCTTACTGAATCCAGATGCTGCAATATCTCCTACTCAATACCAGATGTGTTAACAGTCCAGGAACAGGATGCGTGTTGTCCTGTATTATTTTGGTGGCCTTTTGGATGCTTCTTGCAGAATAAAGATGTATTGATGGAAGACTGGAACCTGTTACCTTCTCTGCAACCCTCACCACTCTTTGTAGCACCTCCCTTTCTGTAACTGTGCAGCTTCCAAACCACACTGTGAAGTTGCAGGTGAGGATGCTCTCTATTGCACCTCTATAGAAGGTGGAGAGAATATGAGGAGAAAGCTTAGCTTTTTTCAGTCTTCTTAAAAAGTGGAGGTGTTGGTGTGCTTTCTTGACCAGTTGGCTGGTGTTTCCCGACCATGAGAGATCCTCTTGATATGTGTACACCCAGGAATTTCATACTCTTAACCCTCTCCACGCACTCACCATTGATCCTGAGTACTGGGTGGTTTGTTCTCCTTTTCCTAAAAATGTTGATGATAATCTCCTTGGTCAAGAGAGGGAAGCAAGCAAGACCAGTCAAAATGGAAAAAGATTGGTATCAGTAGATAGTGAAAGTCGGGAAGATGGTGCAGCGGTAGTGTTGTTGCTTCACAGCAAGAGGTTCTCCCATTCGATTCTCAGCAGAAGCACCTTCTGTGTGGAGTCTGCATGTCCTCCCCGTGGTCGAGTGGCATTCGAAAGACATGCGCAGAATGGGTGTGCCTTTGTTGAAGGTTGGGCGTTGAGCTGGCACCTCGGCACCAGTAAAAAATCTACTGCCAATCAGTGGACCGGAGTTCCGCTGTGGCAACCCCTAACCAGGAAAAGCCGAAAGAAGAACATCAGTAGATAGTGAAAGTGAAGAAACAGGAGAAATAAACAGGACAGAAAAACTTTTAGCTGATAAAAGTATTTCAAATTGTATTCATAAGAGTGACAAGTCATTTCAGAGATACATTAGAGAGACTCGGAAAAATACAATGAATAAATAGAAAAAAACAGGGAGTGAAAGAGAAGGTAGAAGAAAGATGAAAAACAGATATTTATTTTTGGTATTCACAAAAGAAGAGTAGGGCACATAAAAACAAACATGAGGACTCATCCGTTTGGACTGCTTGATTTAAGCCTCTTCAATACACAGAAATACAGTGAGGCACAAAAAGAGTTGACCAGAATTCTTAAATGAATCTATACTAAACTAGGCACACCACTGAACACTTCATTCTATAAATTGTGAGAAGAAGGTTTCAGAGGACTGGAAAAAATGATTTCACTCTTCCGAAGTGTTGGTTACAGGCAAGAAACAGTGAAGTGCACGCTAATGAACTTAACTTCAGTGAATGGAAAACTGATGGCAATTGCAATTCCCTATAAAGGCAAGAATTTCTGAGAATGTTGTAATCAATGTGGCAGGTTCAAGGACAGAATCATTTCATAGTAGGAATGTCATGAGGAATAAAAAAAAACAGATTATTTTATGTTTACATTTTATCACCAATTTAATTTGGTGCATTCCTTGCTGGGGCTTATATTGCTCAACTTACTAGCAGTTAGTATAACTCCAAACTCCCAGACCATCATCCACCTGTGCTCAGCACTGCCCCAGGTAATGGTTACCATCCCTAAATAACACATTGCACTGGCTGGAGTTAATGAATGCTAACTCACTGGCCATTGGTCAGTAATGAGACTTTACACAACAGAGGTATTTGTTTTTCTAAGTCATTAAATAGGATGGACAAGGAGAATCATTTGAATGTTGCATGCCTGGATTTCAGCAAGACTCTTTATGATTTTAAATGACCATTCAAATCTTTCATCATATATGTAAGGCTGTGAAATCTAAACACTGTTATAACACTGATTGTGTGTCTCAAGCCTGGTATGTAACTGCTGAAGCTGGCTTTTGCTGGAAATTTTAACTGTTATATTCTTGTGACACTTACAGTGACAAAAAAAGCTTTTTATGTTGAACATCTGATAGGCTAAATACTATGACTGAATGTGATCTAATCTATGATAGTCACTCAGTACATAAAAACACTGACAAGCTTTGGTATGTCACTGACTAATATAACTGTGCCAAGTCTATCAGCTGAAAACATAATTAAGGTGAACTGATCACTCATCCCATACTTGACTATTACATTTGGACAGGAATAATAAATAATAATAAACAAACCAAGTAAAACACTGTCTTTTGTATTATTTTATTTTATTTTTACTGAGTAATGCTTACTATCTGTTTCTTTTGATGTATTTGTACTGGAAACAAAGCCCTTGTTTGAGTTCTAAACATATTTTTTTAAACAGCAAAAGCAACAATTACACATTCATTAGTCAGTGTTGTGGTATAGGAGACTAAAGCTCTGACTGACCAAGACAAATTGGTTTCAATTAGTGGCTCAGGTGCCTCAGGTGCCGGTGTGGGATGATCGGAGTGCCCATCTTGGATATGCCTGATGATTCATCCCTAGGGGAACTGAGAATGTGCAGATGCCCTTGCCCTTAGGGTGGTAGGGGCATTGCTTGAGCTGCTATGGTGGCAGGATGATATGCCTGTATACCTCTATGTCCCATTACATGGCTGGATCTGGATTGCATGCAAAAAGAAGGAAAAGGCAGGTTACTGAAAAGCAGTGCTTGGCAGTAATATGATGCTGCCAAGGTGTCTCAGTCTTCTTACCAGCCCTGTGCATGGATGAGCATTAGTTCAGGAAAGGAAGGAGCGCTAGGTAGAGCCCATGGACTAGGAAATGCACTGGGGGGGCATCCAGTGGTCAGCTGTGAAGAGCTAATAAGGAGGACAAAAAATAAAACATTCATTTGTTCTCTGATTGCCAGCTAAATCCATTTAAGGGTCATGGAGAGCTGAAGCCTATCTGTCAGTCAGTGGACATCAGGGAGAGATACTAATCCTTTTTTGTAATTCTGAAAGGGAGTTAGCCCATTGCACTCAATCACCACCCCGAAATAAGCTCACCTGCAGGCAGGTTGGGGGTATGTCAATTCACCCCCTGTACATCTCTGGAATGGAGAAGAAAGCTGGAACACCTGGTAAAAACTCAGGCACACACCTGGGGAGGGGAGAAATTTTAAGGAATTACTCATATTTAGGGAGACATAAGACCCTGTCCTTATTTTTTGTGGCCTATTGACTCCTGCAAGGTAATTTGTGGGTTTCCCGCTGAGCTATGTCAAACCCTACACTCTACAGCCTCCTTTTCCTTAAAAGTAAAATTCCTTAAACTTTTACACCAAAGTATCAATAAGTTCCAGTTCAGGAATAAAAGCAGCACCCAGCCCCTTTCTCACCCATGGAACTAGATGCTCCAGCTTATTAGATAGTGTAAAACCTTAGCAAAATTCAAACTGCAATTTGATGAATTGTTAGGATCCTGTAAATCCAACTTGGGAGTCATTAGGTACAGACTTTTAAGTATACCAAGCTAATGATTATCAAATCTCAATCCTACCTCTTCAGTCTCTGCCTCCCTTTCCTTTACTCCAGTTTCGTCCTATTTCCCTTTACTCTAACATAAGCCAAGCTGATAATATATTTATGTATCCCAGATTAACACTACCTGTTGCCATAATCCTTTAAATTATCAGGCCACTTTTAAGTGTTCTTTGAATAAGCCTGCAATGGTTGATATACCACTGGCTTAGTACAAACCTATGAAACTATGAGCTGAGAACCAGACTGGAGAAGCACACACTATTAGCCAACCCTGCATCACTCTTAACACCCAACAATTAAATATAATTATTCTCATGCTTTTCCTAAAATACAAACCAGACACTTCAGTATTATTTATTTTTTTGCTGAAATTGTTCTTTATAAACAAACGTTATCTTTTTTTTTTTTTACATTTTCCCATATTATTGGTCCACTTTCTTCCATGTGCGCAGTCAGCTAAATAAATGACTAGATCTGGCAAAAGTGGACTGTGCACTCATATTACTTGGCCAGTATTCTCTGATGGGGGTTCTCCTAAAAGTCTGGGGACTACTCAGATAAGTAAAAGTAAAGCCGGATGGCTTAGTACTGTGTAACCTTGTAAACAAAGAAAACACCTGGAAATACAGCTATGATAGCAAAGGTGACCTGAACTGCTCAAGTACATTTTGGAAGCACATAAAACTTATTCCTATTACTTTTTTTACTAGCTTATTTACTCTTTGATAAAAATGGATAACTGATTTTAGCCAATGTACCCCTTTCAGCTGTGGCATTGGCATAAAAAGAACAGCAAGTTATATGCAATTGTTAATGTACAGTAACTGAATAATATAAAGGAATAGTGAGATTGTTGACTCATGCATGTGCTTGTTGGAGATTAGATGGACATGCCTGTAACAATGACTGTGGAACTCATTTTAACAATTAGACACAAGCAGTTAAGTAAGTTGTTATGATCAGTCCTGTATAGCCCTGAATCATTTTAGCACTATGACATATTAAATGTGGTTTACTCATTTGTATTTGATTAGCTTTATTTAACTTGTAGAAGCTGTCTAACGATTTGTTGAGTTTGGTTTTGGGAAGGGGTGAACCTTACATACACTGTTGGTATTCTTCATGTTTGATGAAAGTGAATCTCAGGTTACTGCACTACAATTTGTTTTTTAATTTTTTTTTTTTTTTTGGGAAAGGTTGCAAAGCGCCACTTATATTAGTTCTGGAAGGTTTAACCTAATCATTCTTTTTTTAAAGTTTCAGAGGTTCTTTGGTAAGTACTGGGCTAGCTGCCCTTTTGGGCTATTTTAAGCCTCGCCAATTTCCCTTTTTGTGCCTGAATTAAGAGACTGGCCTTACCCATCCCATGGTCAGTAATTATAGTACCCTTAATGAGAATAACTGGGATCTTATAATAGATAATTTGAGGTGACCCATGCATGACATAAAGCACCTAGGAGCAACTAGTGTCCATTAGAAACACAGACTACAATCCTGGGGTACGTGTTCTGTTTCCAACCATGAATCCAAGTTGTATGAACAGGGATGAGCTTTGTTTTATATGAATGGGGAGTATATTCTACAGCAGTGGTGTCCACTGCAAGATATGTCTGTCTATCCAAACTGTGCTGTTGACGTTACAGAAGAGGTTTAGATCCCCAGACAGAATATGTCTGATGCCAATTAACATGCTGATCTGCAGTAAATACATTACTATTGTGTTGTAGGATGCCTTGTATGACAGACACAGGTCACCTCTTAGCAGTCTGTAGAATAGCAAGTGTACTGTCAAGGCTTTTGGTCAGTCCATGTAGGACATATTGTTTAAGCTTTGTATTCCTTTAGTAATGTATCTCTGTGGGCATTCCACTTATTGCACATGTCTGGACAGATATATTCCAAAGAAAGCAATATACTCAATGCCTGACCTAATGAGGGTTGAGAAAAGCAGAACAATGACACCCCTAGAGCTTGACACAATCCTTTTGTTTATAAGCTGTGCAATATAGAAGCACTTACTTATGACAATGGGCACATGTTGGTGAAAGTTAGGTCACTACCCACATAAGTTCCCAAATCTCGAACAACTGGGTCAACTCTTAGGGGTGTGTTGTCAATGTTGTAGTTCCCAAGGGTTAATGTCTTCCCAAAGAATACCATCATAATTTTTTTGGCATTTTGTTTTAGTCCTTGATTTTGGTACCAGTTATTTATTTGGGGAAAATCTTCCTGCAAGATGGCTAAGTCATATGGGGATTCAATGACTGCTTCCAGCTTGTTATCATCTGAAAACATACTCAGCTAGAGCCCACTGGTATTGGCTTTTACTTCAGAGAAGTAGATTCCAAACAGGAGAGGTCCCATCACAGATCCCTAGGGAACTCCACTAGTGACTGTTCTCTTTGTGAAGGTAACTTGCCCTATTTTGTTTTCCTGCATCCTAGCTGTAAGACAATTGACAATCCAGCCAGTGGCATCTGTATTTATTCCCAATTTACTTAGCTTTTGTACTATGCCTGAGTAGGGGATTGTGTCATAAGGTCTAGGTATGTGGTGTGTACCATTTTACCTTCATCCATTGCTTTGGGGACCTTTTCAAAAAAGTCCACCAGGCTGACTT